>NC_051161.1:118739370-118784351 GCF_013339745.2 Dermacentor silvarum
TAAGTTCTACAGGAATATAAAGGGCTGCCCGAGTAGAAATAAATATAATCGGTCATTTACTCATATTTAATTCATATTCCTGTTAAAATCCGCATGTACGCAGATCAGTGGGTCCCGTACCATGTGATTAAAACTCCTCATGATCACTTCATTCTTAATGATTCATTTGTATCATTTCAATCATGGTGTGAGACTTGGCAGATGCAAATCAATTTACAAAAAACTGTATCTATGTCATTTACCAAACGTTCTTTTTCGTTCTCGATTTACCTATTCGTTTAATGGCTGCCCTCTAGGATATCTTTCACAGTATAAATATCTAGGTCTTCGATTCACTCAGGAGTTATCTTGGTCGCATCACATCGAACTCATGTGCAACCGTGCCCTTAGAAGGTTAGGCTACTTGCAACGCACACTACGTTCAGCCCCACTTAGCACACGACTCGTCACCTACAAAACGCTGGTTCGTCCAATACTGGAGTATGGCTCTGTCGTATGGAGCCTGCACAAAATATCTGACATCAAGAAAATTGAATCGGTCCAAAAGAGAGCTGTATGCTTCATTTATCGCCGCTTTGACAGGTATTTTTCACCCAGTTCCCATCTTCTTAGTCTTCAACTTACCAGTCTCTCTTCCCGTCGTCACGTCGAATCGTTGAAGTTTCTTTATACTCTAATTAACTCCCCACGATTCCCCCTTCTTAGCAAATACATCTCACTCGCTAGACCTACAACCACCAGCCATCATTATGAGTTGAATATGACCACTTTTCACCATCGTACCGATGCGTTTAAATACAGTTTTTTTTGTCCGCACTATAGAGTTGTGGAATGCTCTGCCTGGTCACGGAAGATCTTTACCACTCGATGAATTTCTATTGTATAATGCTAATCATTGATGTTCAGTGCTCTTTGTTATGCTTTTCTATGTATTGTATTTCCCCATTCCTGCGATAGCCCTTCGGGGCTGCAGTATGTTGAAATAAATAAATAAATAAATAAATAAATAAATAAATAAATAAATAAATAAATAAATAAGCAATTTGTACTTAAACTGTCTAGGTGGTGAGAGCTGTGGCACATAATAAAGTATAGGCTTCATTATATTTACTATAGTTCCCTTTATGAAAGAACACATGAACCTGCTAAAGCACGCTATATCAATATATTTGCCTGCACATGCACTTACGTTTTGTTGTTTATTTTTCTTCGGAAATTTGCATTACGGCTTTATTGTCAAAAGAGGATGCACTTGCAGATCAGTGCTTTTTTCGTGTATACTGTTTAAATGTAAAAAAATCAGTGCACTGCTCTTAGTCCCGTGTTTATCTCAGTTGAAATAGAATCTGTATGCCCAGAAATCTTTGCGAATGAAAAATACGAAGACATCTAATTTTTTACCTCAGGCGCTAACGTTTATCAAGTTTTGAATAAACTATATTATTTTGAACCTTAGACTGTCCTTGTTATGAGGCTTTATTCACTCGGTAACTTTTGTATGATTTTCAGAATCCACAAAATATCTTTATGAACAGCTTCCTTAAGACTGGTCGCCATGAGCTAATTGTTGCCGTCGAGGTTAATGAATGCTGCATTAACCGGCGTATCTAGAATACTCAATGTGCCATTACGTTATCGGGTGAAAAGTTCCGAGAAGGTACACAGGTAAATGCCCTAAGTCCAAAAAACAACTGATAATATTCACGCTGTATCTCAGGCCGCACGCTAAAGAAGTGCAGCGCCTTTTTTTTCTTGACTATCTTATCGAGTCAGATGTTTCGATGCGCGTTGTCAGCGATTAGAAGAAAAAGCGGTCCACAAGCGATGGAAAAACGCCCACGGTCGATCGGTGATACCCTAAGGATTTCGGTTGCAAACACGGAGTGCGGCTTCGCTGCATAGCTTTGGCAGCTTGCAATGCAAGACGGTGGAATAGGAATGACACTGCGGTACATGCGTCATACATAACTAATTGTCACGGTGACAATAAGTTGTGCTGCTAAATTGATTCAATCCTAAACGCATTACCGTTGACAGTAAGCTTGAGATGGGGGCTGCTGATTTTTTTAAGTGGGGTCCCTCCTAAGCTTTTGGTAGCATCGCTTTCGTAGTACCGCTTTCCAATAAGGATGCCAATTTTCTCTTTACAGGCGCTCCGGTCGGCGAGAACGCTTACATTTTCTTCATAAGCAGGTAGCCTCGCAATATCAGCGTTGCTCGCAATGGAGTAAAGGGCCTTGCGTTCCTCTTGCATAAACACCGGTTGGCTCTTAGACTTCCTACTCTTGGAAAGAATTCCAACCGCCTTAGTTGATACTTTGTCTTGAACTTGTGGAGGAAGGCGCGCAATGGTACCTTTTTTTGTTTGCTTCCTCGCAAAGCGAGGTACAACTGGAAGGAACAGCGCGAGGAACAGCGGCTTCTAAAAAAAAAAAGACGGCAGCGGTCCGCCACAAGGCGCAGTAAGGTGAAGCCTTGTCTCGCGTTTGAGAAATCATGGCGTGCATATCGCGCATGCACCCAGCAGTCAACCTGGAAATGATCTGGTAAACGTGAAGGACGCTCCATGACGATACAAGTTTCCTGGTGCGGTGTGCAATATACCGTGCACAGATTGGGGGAGGGGCCAAATCCGTCTGTAAGGGTGAGAGCGAAAATTTAGAAAGACGTTTGGAACAGCACCACAATGATGTCAAGCAACGAAACACGTCGACAAACGCCTTATCGGAGCACGTGAGGGCATCTGGAAACACCTTTGATTGGCACAGCGCAAGCGTCTTAGCGACCCACATAAATGTGTCATCACGGCTTTATGTGGAATCAGTCATCATTAGGACAAATGACATTACCCCTCACTTTATTACCTTACAGATCCCTGATACTGTTATTGCATAAGGGGAGGGAAGAAATCAGTAAATAATTGCTTAATATATATATTTGAAGACGCGAACAACAAAAACAGAAACAAAGGGAAAAGAAGCCTAAATGTCCTAACTTGTTAAATACGTAAGTATAAATTGATATGCCCGAATAATACCGATTAAAATTGCACGAGCAGATCAGTGCGTTAACATAAGTCAGTTTCATTGTCAAAAGTGCGCAATCGCACAATCCATAAACGTACAAGTGCAAATAATGGTGGCTATTTGGTGGTGTAGGTTGTTACAGTCTGTAGCGGCACTCAAAAAAAAAAAAAAAGAAATGAAGCGTAAACGGTAACAGTGAGCATGCGATGGTGGTTCACTTGAAACTTGTGCCGTGTGCAATGAGATGTTCGGGCTGCGGGCAGTATATACGACGGTTGATTAAGGGAGGGGTGATGAAAGTTGTGCATAAATGTAAAGGGTTGTGATGTGCCGGCACGCACAGAGGGGAAGTAAGTCTAATTATTTTTTCAAGCAGCATTTGCTCACGTCGTATAAATAATTAGAATGAATGAAGCTTGCGCCGTGGTTTTGAGCGGCTTCAAGTGCGCTGGAGCGTGCTTTAGATGACAATTGAAAAAACCGAGTGATTTGTAAGCAGATGAAATGACCTTAGTGACGTTTGTGCAAGAGGATAATTCATTACATATAGTGACACCTTGTTACTTGTAAGACTGCGCATCACGCACGGAAATGTTATTGATTGTGTATGTGTAAGGAAATGGATCGCAGCAGCAATCTATTTAAGTGAATAGATGGCAATCTTCACCTATTCACTTCGTCAGGCGTTGGAGCACACATAAACGGTTACAGTGGGAATCATGTTCCGTTTCTCCATTTCTGACTAAGGTATTCGTACGGGCACCAAAACGTCTATTGCGTCCTTTTACCGGTCGGTGACAATATTTATAATTCTCATACCTGACTTTATGTAGCAAGACGGTTTTTGTTAAGACCTTCACTATGCAAGCAAGTTTATAACACAACATCTATGTCAATTCTGCCAGGAAATGTGTACAGGCATTTAGCGCGAGAAAATTGGGGTAGGCTGAGAAATTATGAACGTGTCACACTGTCAAGTGTAGCCTATTTGACGGTACTCGTAGATCACAATCGCCAAGCGCTGACCCTCCCTCAAGTCGCATTCCGCGTGTCAGAAAAATGTCAAAAGTGTCATTCTTTGTTGTTGAGCTATAATTGGCTAGAGGTTTTCAGACTACATCGTACAAATTTGTCAAGCATTGGTCTCGATAATACTAGGCCCGTCGTCTAGAAAAATATTATCAATTATATGAGCAAGCACTAGGACTGATAGCTGACAGTTGACACATCTATGAAACATGTGCTGAAGGATAACAGCACAGCTGTTTTTTGTAAGCTTCTTCTTGTGTCTTTTGCACTGTGGAATGCCGTATTGTAGTAATTGCATTCTGTAGTGTAACCGGAATCGGGCGAAATATAATAAATAAATTATGTGGTTTTACGGGTCAAAACCACGGTCTGATTATAAGGCACGCTATAGTGGGGGACTCCGAAATAATTTGGACCACCCGGGCTTCTTTGGCGTGTGCACCTAAATCTAAGTACACGGGTGTTTTTGCATTTCACACTCATTGAAATGCGGCCCCCGTGGCCAGACTTTGATCCCGTGACATCGTGCTTAGCAGCCCAACACCATAGCCGCTAAGCAACCACGATGGGTACATCCTTCTGGGGTTTTACGTGCCGAAACCAGTTCTGATCATGAGGCATGCTGCAGTGGAGTGCTCCGGATTAATTTTGACCACCGGGGGTTCTTTAACGTGCACTACAACGGAAGCACACGGGCGTTTTTGCATTTTGCCTCGACCGAAATTTGATCCCACGACCTCGTGCCCAGCAGCGCAACGCCTTAGCCACTGAGCCACCGCGGCGGGTAACCACGGCCAGTATTGGGCGAACTTTTGCCAAGAAAAATGACTGACGCCAAAGATAGCGGCGAGCAAAGTTATCGATAATCCCAACCTGATCTCCGGGTTGGACGCATCGTTTACTCACACTTGACTCATCGAAGCTTCCAGCGTAGTCCTTGGTGTGTGCACAAGTTATAGAATGTGCAACAGTATTCGCGTCACGCATGCAATCTCATTACGAAAGGTTCGTCGACAACACAGACAACAGCTATTATCGGCTACAAGAATGCAGAATGTTCTGATATGTGCAGGCATGTCCTCCGCCGAGCGATAACGTTCAAAATTTGTTAGCCGGTGAAAAGTGGTCAACCGAAAAAGCTAAACAAGCAAGCGGGTTATATGTGACCCTTTAGGATAGCTAGGGATGGTACGCTTGCGAAACTTCCGCGTATGAATCGTCCTTCGGCGCTTTCTTTTTTTTATATAGAAGACTGATTAAAACAGAGCAGCCTGTATCAAACAAGCAGCACTGCATCTCGTGCTCCGAGCGAAAAAAAAAGGAAAGAACATTGAAGAGCCATTCCATACCAAGGCGCAATTAGAACGCAGGCGAGAGCTTACACGGACAATGAACATAATGCGATTTTCATCGCATGCGGCAGAATCAGCAGTTTCAGTGCCGAAACAGCGATTGCTCAGATTTTTCCCATCGAAATTGCGCCGATAGCATGACCGTGAGCTATTTCTCGATTTGTTTGGAGACGTGGCGTCTCGCTCAAGAAGTGCAATGCGCGGAGACGTGGATTGCCGAATTCGGTAGGTACGCGAATGGAGAATAAAGAAGTTGTACCGCAGATTCCATTCTCCAATTTTTTTTTTTGCGTTCGTTGAGACGCTACGTTGCAAATGAACTGCATTCTCACGTTTGCTATAGACACACATTGGCGAGTTGCTAATATTACGAGGTGTTCGATCCCACGAGACGAAATGGTCTTTCGGGGTGTCACATGTCCTAATTGTTGAGCCGCATACAAAAATCGCTCATACGCAGCCGTTTAAATATATTGCAATCTCGGTAATGGCAAATGACAAGACAGCAATGGACCCGTAGTTCCCACGTTGCGCTGAACGCGCGGACCGTTTAGTTGCATACTTTTCCTGTCGGTTTTCATGCGCACACTTTCTGGTGCATCTTGAAATGGTATCTTACCTCACCTGCTTAATAAATTTGACATGCCAAACATGCAGGCTATGGTAATACATTTTCTACGATGCCATGTTTACCTCCGTGGCTTGAATAAACAGCTTCGTCATTTTGTTTTAGAATATTTCATATACATTCATATTACATTGAGTTTTATATCTCCTCCTAAGTAGTAGTAGTAAACTTTATTTTACCCGAGGTGGGATTTAGGGAGGTGTGGAGTGGGAGGGCCCGTCCTCTTCTTCCTCAGGCAGCAGCCAGGACTTGCGCTTTGGTGGCGTCTTCGGCCATCTGACCGACCCGGAGTTGGAGACCTGGATCTGAGCTGTGCAGTGTAGTCTCCCACTGCTTTAGGGCGGTGATGAGAAGGGGAGGTAATGAGCAGGTACGTTTTTGGTACTTATCAGGGTACACATCCACATGATGTGGTGAAGATCGGCTCTACCTGCGCATAATTTACAACCTGCTGTATATAGCCCGGGATAGAGGTGACTGTAGGTCGCTGGGTTTGGGAAAGTGTGCGTCTGTAAAAGGCAACAGCTCACTGATTGGTTTTTATTCAAGTTTATGTGAGCGGCGAATGCCCCCTGCCCTGGTGATAGAATAGTAGAATTCCCTTGTAGCATACCATCCGGTTCCTGCCGGAACGGTGGAGGGATTCGAACTGCTCATCGCAAGAGGTTGTCGTGCGGCCGCGCATGGCCAGTTCTCAGGCCACACTGTGAGCAGCTTCGTTTCCCGGAAGACCGGAGTGCGCCGGTGCCCAACGAGTTGCGTCCATCTGCGCCGGGTTTCGGGTACCCTGGCCAGAATTTTCAGGGCTTCGAGCTAAATTCTCCCTTTCGCGAAATTTCGTATGGCTGCCTTTGAGTGGCGGACTATGAATTTGGCTGTGGAGGAGGCGTACGCCAAGGCGATTGTGACTTCCTCCCCAACCTCCTGCGAGTTTGTAATGCAGCGCTGGTTTGATTTTTTTTTATATAACAGCCGCGGTCATAGCGTCTTGATCACCATACTCCGCCGCGTCTCCATAGGCCACGTTCTTAGAGTTTGCAAAGCTTTTTTTAAGGATTTGGCTCTTTCCTACCTGCGCTGTTGGTTGTGCAGAGCGTGGGTGTCCTTAGGTAATGGTGGGACGCGTATCGGCTTTATTAGCTCTGTGGGAATGTCTTGCTTTAGTCCGAATAAAGCCCCTCGATCCACGCGCCACCAACGCTTTTGTTAAGTAGCGCGAACTTTTGATTTGCGCCGCTATTCCCCGATTCGTCGTTCAAACCAGTTCCGCTTCCGCAATTTGCGCTTCCATGGTTTCCGTTTCCGGTTCCTGAATTTTCGCTTGTTGCACGCTCGCACCTCTACGCTGCAGTGACGTCGCTTCCGCTTAAAATGAGAAGCTGGGACTACGTAAGGTTCGCTTGGCTCCGGGAACTGAGGGGGTGAGTGAGGGAGCATCGCGGAGGAGGAGGTTAGGTTGGCGGTACTTAACTTGGTAGGCGAAAACGTGTATGGACTGGCTTTAGGTCAGAATTGGATCTTGTATGTAATTCCGAGTGATTGGAGAATGTGTGGCCCCATCGGGGACTGCGAGAGCCTCTCCAGTTTTGCCATTCTTTGGGTTCCTAAAACATTTCGTTCGCGGTCGTAATTGGGAGCTGTATAGCCTGCTTGTAGGCTCTCTTGATCATGAGGTCAATTTTGGTGAGTTCATCGCTCTTTAGTTGAAGGAATTGGGTAGTGTAGACTATTCTGCTTATGACAAAAGCCTGTACCAATCTGAGTAGAGTAGTTTCTTTTGTGCCGTGGTGTCTGTTGGCGATGCGCGAAATGAGTCTTGTCGTTTGATGCACGTGCGAGTCTAGTGGCTTTATCACTTCGTTGTAGTGAACATTGGCCCGTATTCTGAGTCCAAGGATCCTGATGCTCGGTACTCTGAGCGTACTCGTTAGGGTACTCGGAACGGTACTCGTTAGCTCTGATCGTGACTTGATAGGATGTGGTGTCTGTTTTTCTGCCTCTGCTCGTGAGTCTACACAGCAGTAACTCTGATTATTACGGGAACAGGAGAGTCGTTTGGGTGTTACCTATTCCGTGACTACTTCGATCGCACTTTGCAATGTTTCTTGGATTTCTCTGTCACTCCCTCCGGTTACCTAGAGTGTAGCGCCGAGTGCATATAAGCCATGCTGTAGTGTAGGGATTTTGGCTCGCTTGCTTGGCAATCATAGCATGGCCATACTGAAGAGGTAGGGATACAGGACCGAGCCCTGAACTGTCCCGCTATTCCCGAGCGAAATGCTCTCCGAGGTTGCCCCACTGAGGGTGATTGTGGCTGTCCTGTTTGTAAAAAAGTCTGATATAATTGCATGCTCTGGAACCAACTCCTAGTTTGTTTAGCTGGGTTATGATGGCTAATCGTATGCTCTGGAGCCAAATCCTAATTTCTTTAGCTTGGTTAGGATGGCTTCGTGGTGAATATTGTCGAAGGCTTTGGTTAGATCAAGGCCGAGAATGACCCGGGAATCAAGTTCTGAGCTATGATCAGCGTCTATTATTTCGTGCTTAATGTGAAGCATAACGTCCATCGTGGACAGCTTGGGCCTGAATCCAATCATCGTGTGAGGGTACAGGTCGTGGGCTTCCACATGTTTGTTTCGGCGAATAAGGATGATTGGGTTCCAGGAGTTTCCCTAGGCAGGAGGTGACCGAGATGGCTCTTAGGTTCTCTAGCTGCTGCCTCTTGTCCAGCTTTGGTATCATGACAATTTTAGCTCCCTTCCACTGTTTAGGGATGTGGCCAGTTTCCCCAACACTTGTTGAGATAATTAGTGCTTCTACGGAGTCATCGTATAAGTTCCATATAATTTTCTTACGCCGTCCTGATCCGGAGCGGAGTTCGTTCGTAGACCGCGTATGACCTCGCGGACTTCCGCTTCCGTGATCGGTTCGTCGGTTCTTGGGTTTGGGACTCCCATGTATGTGGGCAAGGGCGTTTTGGGATGGTTCCCATTGTATAGATTCTACAGTTCGTTTATTAGGTCTGTGTCTGATCCCGGGTAGGTATGAATTATTTTGCTGATATAATGCTTCTGCGTAGTCTTACTGTTCTCGGGATCGAGTAGACATCTGAGTATGCGCCATGTTTTGGCCATGCCTATTTGCACTTCCATGCCATCATATGCACTGTGCCAGTTTTGGTGCGCTAGCTGGTGAGCATAGTCTTCAATTTGTTTGTTTAAGATCGCAATGCATTTGCGTAGTGATCTATTCAGTTTGTGTTGGTTTAGTCGTCTTTGCAAGCTGGCTTTTGCTTCCCACATGTGGAGAAGCTTGGCATCTGCCGCCTGGATGTTAGCTTCTTCTGGTATGGTTTTGGTCGCCTGCTTAACATTTTGTTGTAAGCTGTCGACCCATGCCTTAATGTCTAGAATCTCTGGAGCGGTAGGTTCGTTCTTATTGTTTGCTTGTAATTGTCAAAAAGTGTCCCAGTCCTTGATGTGGATTGGTTTGCCTATAGATTTGGCGGGTCCCGTTAGGATTGTTGTGGCTACTATGAAGTGGTCACTACCGGTTCTCTTGCGTGTTGAATCATGTGGCGCCTGACATGTTTTTGGTAAGGTTAGGTCTGGTGTAGCGTCCAGTTCATTTTCTACCTAAACCTGATTGCCTAACGCTCAAGTAGAGAAAGCGTCAGTGTGTTTTCGTTTGTTGTTTTTAAGGATATGTAGACTAGGAAGACTTTATGTATGGTACGCGTTATTTGTGTCAGCGTAAAATTTTGCTTCACTTTTGTTTTTGTGTCGTTCGCGTGAATTTTAGCATTTGTTTCTTAATTTGTTAGGTTCGCTTCTGTGCTTTGAAAATGTGGTGCTCGTTTTGTCGAATGCATTTAGAGATAAATAAGCGGAGGACTTTTTCAGTTGCAGTTGTCGGATGTCGTTCCGTATTGTTGCGAAGTGGCGCCCAAGCGCAGAGTTCAGAAGCGCTCCGCGTTTGCGTCGTATGGTTTTCGGGGGCAAAATTTAGTCATCTTCGGCAACTTTGATCTTTGCAAACCTGGCCACATTACAGTTGAGAATCGCTTGCGAAGCAATTCTGGGGCGCTATAACGTAAAATGATTCCAACCTGTTTTGATTCGAATTTCTGTAAGCAGCCTCCACGATTGGTCAAAACATTTTCGGGGCACTCCCAACTTCGCCTGTCCGTCACGCGACGTTACGAAAACCGCGATAGCTCCCCATCTGATATAACGTGTACACACTGATTACGCATGATTAAAGCGCGGAAAAGAAAAATAATCGTTCCTGATTCGACGCCTTTTCACCATTAGCCCTCTGCTATTGGTCCATTGTTGTCTGGCTATGCCCCCCCACCATTCTTCTGAGCACCACGACTAATCACCGCGACGGCACAAGAATGTGACGCGGGTGATGATATGCAGCGCCGTGCCTTCTCCGCGACAAATAAAAAATTTGACGCGGGTGACTTCACGCTGCTCCCGCCCGTCAGCACCCACCCAGCATCGTTCCTGCCGACGAGAAGCCGAAAAGGGATTTAAGACAGAACCGGCCCTTTGTGAGGAGAGAGTCGCTACCAGCCGCCCCGTAAGTCTGGTGCGCTCTTACTACTACTTGTCTGCTATTGCCAGCTATTACCTGCTATTACCTGCTATATCTGTACATATTGTATAAAGCTTTTCGTTTCGTCTTCGTCTGCTCCAAGAGTCCGTCTCTCGTCCTCGACCCAGAGCCGCAATTGGAGCCCGTAGCCAATGCGCAGGTAACTTTAACGTTGCGTTGTTACGCTTTCTTTTATACTGACGGCTAGCCTATTTCGGTGGACACTTTGTACAAGGTAGCATATCGCGGTGTATATTATAGGTTTTTAGGTTGTGCTTGTCCGTTTAATTCAAAACAAATGAGCAGGAGGCATGGTCCGTGGTCCTTCAAAAATATTAGACTACTTCGGGTGAGGAAACGGTGGAGGCATCTGTGGTACTCAGGGCAATATTCGCGCCGCGGCGCATATTATTGAGAAAGTCCCTTGTAACTCTGCGAGAAGATGGCACGAAAGGCAGCATGTTCGGATATGTCCTAAAAGAAAACTAGAAAATATATATAATCTTCGAGATCCGAGATAAAGCCTTAGAAAATGCTATTTCAACTGGACAAATGAGTGAATGCGAGCTTGCGGCGTAAACCTCCGTTTCCACTTTGGTGCTGAAGTCGTTTGTACGGTAGTGACAGTGACACGTGGTGCCGCAGCCCCTCCTCTACAGGAACTCAACATTTTTCAGACATTATTGCTGGAGCCTGGAGACAAACCCGAAAACTTCTGCGTGGGAACTTCATATTAAAAAACGCAATCGAACTGTCATTTCAATGAGGAGCAAATTCAATTTCCGGTTAGCTGACAGCTTAATGGAAGAGGCTTTTTTTTCGCAGCGTCCTTGCTGGCGCAAACTCTATTACCACTATCCTGGGCCGGACAGTGTGTGTAGCGTTGTGTGGCATGCCAGCATTAGGGTGCACATTCACATTCAATTAAACAAACACACAGAGACACGAAACAAAGCCAACATATATATATCGACACTCCTAAAGTCATATCCCAAGCTGGCAGATGTTACTCCGTAATGTAAACAGGTGACAAGCTGCAAGAGGACATGGAATGTATTTCTTTTATCAGAACGGCATGCCAGAGCACTGCCTAAAAATGCTATTCATGTCCTCTTGCAGCTTGTCACCTGTTCACATTACAGAATACTATCTGTCAGCTTCAGATATCACTTTAAATGGAATGTCGGTGATCGGAAATTACATTTTCCAAATGCGGCTGGCTTCCCGGAAGTACAAAATACATTCCTGAAGTCGGAACAAAGCTGAAGGCACATTCGTGCGTCTCTCGAATAGCAGCGATGCACGGCAATCTGGCTTTGTCCTTTGTCGCTTTTTGGACTGCCACCTTAGTGACGGCCAAGCTGGGCACGCCTGCCGGCCCGCAGAAGCTACATCAAGATGCAACAGACAGTTTTGCGGTAACATTCTTTTGCTCAGTCAGGCGCAAGCACCGCCTTAGGCGGTTCACCATATTTATCTCTTTCTCTCTGTGACAATATCCAAAGGTGTGCCTGTCGAAGACATGCGCAGCGGGCAACAAACTTTGCGTGATGTCGCGCGCTTCATGGCACTCCTGCATTCGTGTTTCCCGTGGTGTCTCTTTCGTTAACCTTCAATCCGTTTCCACCCTTCTTCCGGCACAGGGTAGACAGCCACTCCTTACAGCTCGCCCTCCTCCCACGTCAGCGTTTTTTCTTACATTTGCCTATATCTCTGCATGACGAATTCCCCGCTGCGTTAGAGCCACGTTTTGGCCAGGAGTTAGCCGGTGCTCTAACAAAGAAGAGAAGGTAAATTTCCCCAAACAAGCATGCTATTAGTAGCGCGAACCATCTCGAGCGTTACTAAGTGAATTTTTTTTTAAATTTGGCCAATCTTCTGAAAGATAACGTTTTAAGAAGGCTGCCCAATAACTTCTGCTGGTGTATTGCGGTGAATTTCGTCAGATGGCGGAAGGGGCAGTGCCTGAAACTGCTGGGTATGTATGCGGGTATTTTAATGAATTTTAATTTCAATGAATTGCTGCCAAATTCATGCCTCTCCGTATGTGACCCTGCTAGCCTTTCTTTGCTTACATTTCACGGTGAAGTGCCGTATTTAATGAGCAACTTAAGGGGATTGTGAGTAATTGAAATAGGACTGACCAAGATAAAAAGACAGACAGGATAGAATCCCGGGAGACCCTTGGTTTCATAAACTTAGGGCAATATTTCTGCGGTGGAGTGTATCGCATTCGCCTCTCGGCACCGCTTTCTCACCGCGCTGTGCTGCGTCAAACTGACACCACATCACGTTTGGTTGGGCGGAGTGAAGGAAGAGGGTGTCGTCACACTTGGTAAGTGGGGACATCGGAGCAGCGGAACACAGCCAGCAGATCTGTGCAGCACTCCAAGCGCTTCTAGAGGAGGGTGCGTGCGAAAAGCGTGCAATGCAAGGTATTACCCGAAAACGTGCTTGTCTAAAATGTTAGCGTCACGGTCGATAGCGTGAGTGCCTCTTCATTGCACTAGCAAGTGGCTGCAACTGTGCTCCTGGGTTAGCTGTGCAGTGTCCGGCTGACGAAAGACATTGATAGACGCAGGTGGCGTTTCGCCCTTTCACTGTAATGGCGTCTGTGAGTGCCGTAAGGGACGCGGCCACGGCGATTCGAAGCGAGAAGGCGCTTTTTTTTTGCCGAGTTCGAGGCACTTTTCCGTGCCTATCCGGCATATAACGCCAAACGCGTTTAACGGGATTGTGGCGCCATCTTGGAACGGTGCATCAAAGTAGTAGTTTACGAGTTTACCGCTTCAGACACAGAGCCTCACAGAATAATTACTAAGATGAACTGTGGTGCTAGTGCCTACAGGAGCTGCAAGCCGGACGATTAAGCCAGCATGGAAATGATGATTAGTACATTAGTACATGATAAATGATTATTAGTAGATGGATTTTCCTAATATTCTTCATTTTGGCTTCAAGCAGCTTTGTGACTTTGTAAACTCGTCAATTTCACCAAAGTGCGCTGTTTGAAATATTTGAGCAAACTTAAAAACAATAGGCCGACGCCATCACTCGAACACATCACTTCCAGCACACAAGCCGGATATTGAAACCATTTATTTATTTATTTATTTATTTATTTATTTATTTATTTATTTATTTATTTATTTATTTATTTATTTATTTATTTATTTATTTTACCCTCAAGCGCACAGAGCTTTACAGAGGGGAGTGGGGTACATAAATAGTAAACAAAATAGAAAATTGCACCATGGACGGATGCGTCCGGGGTGAAATGGATCATGGACCTAGCTTTTTTTCCAGATTTTACTAGGCTTGGATAGGTTTTGCTAGGAAATGCTAAGTGCTGCTAGGCACGGTATTCCAAACCGGCTCGCCGTCGACGCGCAGATTCTCGCTTGGCCGCGCGACGCGCTTTAAGATGAGCGGCTTCTTCTTCGGGTGTCAGGATCTTGGTAGGTCGTCCCATGTCAAAGGTACATGTACTCGCCACAGAGTCAACTACAGTTCTTCCACCGTCGCGGCGGCTCCGAGCTGTACCTCCCCAGTGACGTCATGGCCAATCTGCTCCTCCACACTTGCCGGGGCATGGCTGGGCGAAATCTCCTGAGCCGACGCCAGAGGTGCCTGCTGCAGTCACGGACACCGCGGGCGTTCCGCGCAAACGCGGGGAAACGGGGAAAGGCGAACGACGTCGGCAGCAGCTCTGTGCGTTGCCTCGTTGGTGCTGCTACAATTTCTTTTTCTCTCCCGAGCATAGCGCGCCCCGCGCACATCCTCTCCTTCCCTCTCCTTAACGTCCCATCTCAAGGCAACATGTGCACGGCACGGAGAGGAGGCGCAGAACACGCCGCTCCGCAAGGTGGTCGCTAGGCAACCCAGGTGCAATAGCTCAGCGAGGGGGTTTTGCAGCGTTAGCTACACTGGCCTAGCCAAGCCCGTTTCGCGCGGCACATCAAGAGCCGTGCTGCGCATGCGCAAGGATCAGTGATGTCACACGGCTTGCGCACCGGAGCCACCGGAGCCGGCACCTCTCGCGCACTCCGCCGCCGCCGCGCGCGACTCACCGCCGCCGGTCTGCGCATTCCAGAGGAGTGACGTCGTAGTCGTGGTAGACGCACTGGCGCCGGCGCGCGCTCGTTGTGCAGTCGCCGTCTGACACTGCGCTGGAGCCGCTGCGCTTCTGACTGGCGTTTGCCAGTGTGGTATAGCCATGGAGAAGGAGAGCGCAAATGCTGCTCAACAGCGCAGAAGAACGGAGAAGCTTGACTCATCGGATCCCGAAGTAGTTGCCTGGCAATTAGCGGTTGAGCGTATAAGGAATGAACAGAAGAAGGCTGAACGTGCTGCGGAGACACTGGAGCAAAGGGACGAACGTCTAGCAAAGCGGCGTCGGTGGTCGCTAAGGCAACCCAGGTGTCATCGCTCAGCGAGGGTGTTTTTTGGATTCAACAGACACTTACGCCCGGCTTACAGACACATTATGACTGCTACTCCCGAGTATACTCGTTTTCTGTTTTCAGCCCACTCCCTGCCTCTCCAGAAGCAACAAGTGCAAAAACCAACATTGGTGGTGGTTGTGCCATCTATGGAGATGTCATATATAGCCACAAATACCTTGTAAGGTAAATTTCTTACTGCAGGTGGAGCGAATTTTTCAGTGCTTTGTCGCTCTGCCTACAGGGCAGCCATACGCAAGATCCATCCGCACTTTGACAGGCAGAGAAATTTATGAATACTTGATGAATTATGAATCAGAAGAAATAGACTATGGAGAACCAGTTTCAGTGTAGCATAAAATGTTACCCTATCAAGAAAGAGCAACCCGGCCAGGACTGAACATAGCAAGGGCAGTGCATGGGGCATGTCCGTCCGTCTAGACGGTGGCAGGCCAAGTAATTTATGAAGTGTTCACAAATACTGAATTGTGAGAAAACGGTGACCAAAACAGCCCTCTATGTAATATAGCCTAAAATATCCACTGATCCGGCATGTGGAAAAAAACGGCATTGGCTATGTAACAGTCGAAATAAAACTTGGCAGGGAAAGGGTTAAACAGCTCCTCTGTTAAAATCACCGCCCAAGCACTCCGTACAGATGGTTAACCAGCAAAGCTGAAACGTGCGGCCCCGGTGTTTATCACTGCGTTAATCCAGAGGGTACAGTAAAGTGTTTCTAAATCATTGGTTAGATCTTTGTGTTTCTTAATGAGGTTACACACTCGTTCGGCTGCGACAGGGAAAACGACGTCACTGACGGTATGCCCGCTAGTCCGCCGTTGTCGCATTGCCGCTCGCGAGTTTTCAAAATTAAATTGCTTCAAAATTAAATCTGTTAGTCACAGTAAGACAATGAACGGCTCATACCCCCTTAAGCAATGATTTATACCTCCGTAAACGCGGTCTCCCCATTATGACGACAGAAGAGAAGTCAAATTCTACGCTGGAATGATGAGCAGCAACGGAGCCAGCTGTGTAGGAAGACGACGACGACGAACGCGGGAGCAGTGCGTTGTTAACACCAAAGGTTTGACTCCCACCAACGGTCGTGGGTATGAGTGCGGTAATGAACCCTATATTCCCGAACTCTCGAGCACGTTGGCGTGACTGCGCCGAGGGGCGCCAACGAGCCAGCTGCGGAAGAAGACGACGACGCTCGAGACAATGTTGATGATGATAGTTTCTGCATACAGGCGACGGACGGACGAATCAGGCTAGCCATATGCAGTTTAGCTGTATAATAATAATACACACCACAAACATACGGTGCAAGCTCATGAACCAACATTGTAGGCGAGATTTGTTAGTATTTTGCAAATGTCAGCGATAACAAACATGCCTATCACGCCACCTGTTTGAGTTAGTAAATAACTTTGCTATTTCTGGGAAAGTTATGTTTGGAATATTAATTTCGGATCGTAAGCAACGATTTAGCCTTCTAGGCAACTAATTTCGGATGGTATCATTGTTGGATCATCACACACATCATTGTCGATGGTTAATGCATAATTTATAAATAGAAGTAGTTATCTCTACTAACCCCGTACTTTCGTCGACCATTAGAAGGAGAGGACAGCCTTTTTTACCGTGAATAACTAAACCAATAAAGCTCTGTGCTTACCTTGTTCGACTCGGCGCGCCAAAATAAGCAGAGTGCCGTCGAATAACGTCGGTTTTGAGCCTTTATACATAGTGTTATGAAGCCATGCGCCTATCCTGCGGACGAAATAGACGTGGCATAGCAGACGAGGAATAGGACGAGCTGTATCCCGGCCCGCCATATTTGTTCTTGTGGTGCTACTCGTTGTCACTTGTAAATATTGTATATAAACCCTTTTTGACATCTCCCCGTAATATCTTTGTTGGAGGTGCGGGATATATCCGATGGACACCACGGAACTTCCCAGGGGACAACTTGCGGTCCATACGACCATATCGACTGAGAGGCCCGCTGACTCAGCCTCTGCCACCACAACATCGGTTGTCCTGGCCCAACTCCGAGACCCTGGTACCTTCTCCGGTACGGCCGCCATGGACGTCGAAGACTGGTTAACGGAATACGAGTGAGCCAGCAAGAACAACTAGTGGGACACAACCATCATGCTAGCTAACGTTATCTACTCCCTCAAGGGAACGGCACGTGTTTGGTTCGAAACACACGAGGAGGAACTGACTGGTAGTTAGGACACCTGCAAGCACAAACTACAGGAGCTCTTCGGGAAGGCAGTCGGGCGCCAGCGAGCCGCCAAGAAGGAACTTTCGTGCAGGCCCAAACATCAACTGAACCATGTGTCATGTTCATTCAGGACGTGTTAGCTCTATGTGGGCCGGTCGACGACAAAATGCCTGAAGCTGACACAGTCAGCCACATACTTAAAGGCATCGCTGATGACACTATTATTTTACTGATATATCATTACATAAGGACGGCTCTACCGTCGATGCATCATAAAAGAGTGCCGGCGCTTTGACAAGGCGAAGAGCTGTCCGGTCACGCAACAATTCGTGCAGCTCCCTAACACTGCCGTTACCTCAACGTGTGAGGACATCCAGCCGCCTGGTACCGAAAGCTCGCTGCGTCTTGTGCGGCGTGAGATTGAGGCCGCATCTCTATCTGTTCCTCAGGCCCGTTCTGACGAAGAGTCCCGCCCGGCAGTACTGTTGATCCAAGCTGTCGTACGCGAAGAGATGGCGAACGCAGGCATTCATCCCATCTGTGCCGTAAGTTGCCCTGCGTTCATCAATTTCTTTCGACCTCCCCGCCCACAATCGACCTATTCCGGATACCGCGATCTAAACCAGTGGCGCACGCGTGACAACAGGCCAATATGCTTCAACTGCAATGGAATAGGCCATATTTCCCGCCATTGTCGCAATCGCCGAGCGTCGTCACCTCGTCCCGCGTACACTTACCGCCTCGAAGACCATCGGTCCTGTTCGTTCTTGCCCGCAATGACTTACCGAACCCTGACGTCCTTTCCCCGACTCCACGCTACGACCGCTCGCTATCCCCACTAAGCCGGAGTTCGCCCTCTCCGCTGCCCCGTCACTCGCCGTCGCCATATCCGTCGTCGTCCATGTTCGGAAAACTGACCAGTGCAATTCCCAGAGGAGATGCTACATTGGCCAACCAACCCGGAAATCTTCTGTTGACCCTGGCTACCCGACAAAACCTTTTGGACGCAGAAGTGAACATCGTGCCTGTTTCGGCGCTCATAGACACTTGGGCTCAAATATCTGTAATGAGCGCTCGCCTTTCTTGTCGTCTCCGCAAGGTTCTTACGCCCGCCACGTCGCCTGTCGTTCGCGTTGCCGACGGCGGTACACCTTGCGTCATTGGCATGTGTAATGCGCGTGTGAGCTTCACTGGACACCAGATCTCAGTTCTATTCTTCGTTCTACACCAGTGCCCCCATGACGTCATCCTTCGCCATGACTTCCTGAGCACCCATTCTGCCCTCATTGACTGCTCATCTGGCCTTATATAGTTGTAACTCCCTTCTGTACCCGACCTCAACACCGCGTCACCACCGCGTTTATGTGTCGTCGTGTTTGTTCGTCTGCCACCAGCTACCACGACATATGTCACGTTGACCTCAGCGCCCCCTGTTTGTGACAGTAACTATGTGATCATGATTCTCTAGACGCTCTCTTGACGCGGTGTGTTGCACTCCCTCAGTCTGTTGGGATGTTGCGGAGAACCGGGCGTGTATACTGATTCTTAACATTGGACACACCCCACATTTTCTTCACGAAGGCATCACGTTGGGCAGCATATCACCTTTAGGCGCACACGGCCCTCTGGCCGTGACTATCGATACTCCACAGTCGTTTCCTGGAAGCCCGGACACAAGCTCGTAGTACGCTTGACGACCCTTTGACGGTATGGTTGACCTTGATCTCTCCCCTTCTCATTCCGAAGATCTTCGCAACTTGTTAGCATCCTACCGCGATATTTTAAAATTTTTCTTCGCCCCATCTTGGCCAGACATCACTCGTAACCCATCGCATCGATACTGGAGATGCTAGACTCATCCATAAACGCCTTTGCCGAGTGTCTACATCCTAAGGCAGTATCATTCAAGCTTGAGTTGAGAAAATGCTGACTAAGGACATCATTGAACCATCTGCGCGTGCTTGGGCGCCCCCTGTGGTGCTTGTCAGAAAAAAAAAACATCTGGCGGTTCAGCATCGACTATCGGCACCTGAAGAAGATATCTATAAAAAGGACGTCTACCCTTTGCCGCCAATAGATGGTGCGCTCGACTTTCTCCACAGCGCAGGGTATTTTTCTTCCTTATATCTTCGGTCTGGCTATTGGCAAATTGCCGTTGGCGAGCAGGATTGTGAAAAGACAGCCTTCATTGCGCTCGATGGGCTCTACCAGTTTAAATTAATTCCCTTTGGGTTGTGTAATGCCCCTGCAACATTTGAAAGAAAGATGGACTCCATCCTTCGTGTGTTCAAGTGGTCTACTTGATTATGTTACCTTGACGATGTCGTCGTTTTTGGGTCCACATTGTCCAGTCATTTCCAACGACTATCGGATATTTTGGAGCTGTTTCGCAGAGCCCGGCTTTAACTGAACTCTTCCAAATTGCGCTTCGGACGCCGAGAGATCACCTTACTTGGTCATCTTGTTGATGCGGCCGGTATCCGACCTGACCCTGCCATCGAGGTGATCGAGGACATTCTACGGTCTTGCTCGATGCAACACAACTTGACCACGGCCTACCATCCACACACCAATGGCTTGTTGGAGCGACTGAACCGACAATTACCGACATGTTGGCAATGTATGTGTCCGCTGACCAACAGGATTGGGACACTGCATTTTCTTTTGTGACATTTGCGTAGAACACGTCAAGACATGAGACTGGCTATTCGCCGTTCTTTCTCTTACTCAGCCTAAATCCTACATTGCCCATGAACACGTTGGTGCCTTCTTCCGCGTGCTCCAGTACCGAGTATGCTCGAGAGGCTATTGCCCGTGCTGACCACGCACGTCAAGTTGTCCGCGCGCGATTCAGCCAGTCGCAGATCCACCAGCAATCTCGATACAATAGCCATCACAGGACTACCCACATTGACCCTGGATCTGTTGTGCTCCTCTGGTCCCCAGCGCGCCGTGTCGGGCTTTCTGAAAAGCTGCTGCTTCCCGTACACCAGCCCATATAGAGCGTGTCGCCTCGTGACCGACGTAACGTACGAAATCGCTCCGTTGCCTTCGTCCCCATCGGCTCAACTCCGAACCGACATCGTGCACGTCGTCCGCCTGAAGCCCTACCTTGTCCTAGACACTGATTAGCCCTGTGTGTGCTCTGAACCTTTTCCGTTCCGTCGTACTTCAACTGCACCGAGTTGGTGCTTTCGCCGCCAGGGGGTAATGTTATGAGCCATGCACATATCCTGCGGACGAAATAGACGTGGCATAGAAGACGAGAAAGAGGACGAGCTGTATCCCGGCCCGCCATCTTTATTGTTGTGGTGCCACTCGTTGTCACTTGTAAACATTGCATATAAACCCTTTTTGACATCTCCCCGTAACAATGTTGTTTCAACGCTGGGACCAAGGTGGAAGAAGAAGGGCACGAGCTGGTGTCGGAAGACAACAACGTTAGGGACTTGCTGCCTGTCTCTTGTAATATCTGCTGTAAATGGATTTCACTGTTACTTTAATCCTTGTGTCACATTTTGGTGGAGGTCGCTGGGTACATCTCACGCGAGACGGAGCTCCGTAGCGGACGTAGCCTGGCCGTTACCACCATGCCGACTGACGAAGCGGCTACAACAACGGCGACCACAACGGTGCCCACCATGCCAACCATCATCTTGGCTCAGCCCTGCAACCCTGGCACGTTTACGGGTACCGACAACCTAGACGTCGAAGATTGGCTCCGGCTGTACGAGCGTGTCTGCGAAAGTAACAGGTGGGATCAGGCCATTATGTTAGCCAATCTGATCTATTACTTGAAAGGCACGGCAAGGGTCTGGTTTCCGACACACGAAGAGGAGCTAACGAGTTGGGAGCAATCCAAGAAAAAGCTCTGCGACCTTTTCGGGAGGACAGTTGGGCGACAACGAGCCGCGAAGAAGGAACTCGGAACTCGCGCCCAGACGTCAACCGAGTCATACGTGACGTATATTCAGGACGTTCTTGCCCTTTGCCGCAAGGTGGACGAGCGAATGCCGGAAGATGAAAAGGTGAACCATGTGCTGAAGGGCATAGCTGACGATGCCTTGTATACTGAAGGACGTACTGACGATGACTATGTATACAAGAACTGCACCAGCATCCACGACATCATAAGTGAATGCAGACGTTTCGAAGAAGCTAAAGGCCGTCGAATTGTCCATCAGTATACGCGTCTTCCAAATACAGCCGCTACATCATCGTGCGTATACCATTCCGCGCCTCAGCCGACCACGTCCGAAAGCATTGTGCGCATCGTTCGCCGAGAGATAGAGGCCGCGTCGCCGGTTAACTCGCACACGTATGCCCTGAACGATTTTCGACCGACGGTTTCCCTAATCCAGTCTGTCGTTCGCGAAGAACTGGCGAACCTTGGTGTTCCCTCCGTTTGCTCCATCAACCGATCCGACGCCGTTACTGCTACTGTCCCGGCTCCGCGGAACCAGTACCTCTCAAGGCCCTATCGTAACCCAACGGAATGGCGAACACAAGATGACAGGCCTATTTGCTTCAACTGCCGACGTGTTGGTCATATTTCTCGTCACTGCCGCATCACCTGGACACCCTCATTTCGATATGCATTCCAACCAGACCATCGCTAGCCAGGTAGTCGTCCCGCCGCCGGAAGAATCCACAGAGCCTTACCACCGTGCTGAGGCCTCGCCACCTACGCGGCAGAGTCGTTAGCCTTCTCCTCGACGGCCCCTGCCTCGCCCAGCTACTCTTCGCCGTTCTCCGTCGCCCATGTACCGGCGCTCGTCGGAAAACTGACGGGTGCAGCTCCGAGGGGTGATGCTGCTACATCGACCCGGACTGAAATTCCTCTGCTGACCCTGCCGACGGATAGAAATTTACTTCAGGTGTACGTGGATGGTGTCCTTGTAACGGGTTTAATTGATACCGGCACGCACATCTCTGTCATGAGTGACCATCTTCGTCGACGCCTGACTAAAGTCATCACTCGTACCTGCTGCGTCCTTTGTTGTGCGGGTCGCCGACGGCAGAACGCCGGCCGTCATAGGAATGTGCGCTGCTCGTGTCAGTGTCGCCGGCCATCAGACCTCTGTTTTTTTTTTTGCTATTCTGAAAGAATGTCTCCACGACGTTATTTTGGGTCTCGATTTTCTATCAGCGCATTCGGTGTTGATTGATTGCTCCGCGGGACTTGTTCAGGTCGATTTGTCCTGCTCTTCTGACCCTCCTGAGGAAGTTGCCAGCAGATTGTGTTCAACCAAGCACATTCGTCTTGCCCCCAAGCTATGCCGTGCGGTTCGCCCTCCCCACCTGTGCCTGACGGCGATTACATCGTCTCTCCTATTTTGGACGTCCCCCTGGCCCATAACATTGCGCTTCCTCACACTGTCGTCAATGTTACGAACAATTCTACGTGCCTGCCTTTTCTAAACTTCGGACCATACAGCCACGTTCTACCGCAAGACATAGCTTTAGGCACGCTGTCATCTTGCGAAGACTACCACCTCTCGGCCTTGACGACTGAAACGTCGTCTCAAGGTGCTTCATCGCCTTCTTCACCAAGTACCTTACCCGACGTCTCCAACATGATTTCTCCTGATCTCGCGCCTCAGCACGCCAACCAGTTACGTCGTTTGCTCGCCTCATTGAGTGACATTTTTTGCCTGGATGGTCGCCCTTTAGGTCAGACTTCTATTGCGAAACACATCATTGACACTGGCGACACCCATCCGATTCACCGGAGACTATATTGGGTGTCCTTGCATGAGCGACAAGTTATTCAAACGGAAGTCGAAAAGATGCTTTCTCGGGGAATAATTGAGCCGTCTTCAAGCCCGTGGGCGTCCCCTGTAGTCCTAGTTAAAAAGAAGGACAACACCTGGCGTTTGTGCGTGGACTACCGGCTCTTGAACAATATAACTAAAAAAGATGTTTATCCTCTCCCCCGCATCGATGACGCGCTGGACTGCCTTCACGGTACGAAATATTTTTCTTCCATCGACCTTCGATTGGGCTACTGGCAGATTGCTGTAGACGACATGGACCGCGAGAAGACAGCGTTTGTAACACCGGTTGGGCTATCCCAATTCAAAGTCATGCCTTTCGGCTTGTGTGGCTTGTGTGCCATTCGAACGTATGATGGCCGCACTTCTGCATGGACTAAAATGGTCCATCTGTCTTTGTTAGCTAGATGACGTCATCGTTTTCGCTCCTACATTTGCCACACACCTCGAGCGCCTTTCATTAGTTTATTCTATATTTTGAAATGCTGGCCTCCAGCTTAATCGTCTAGTGTCACTTCGGTCATTGTCAAATCACTATCGTTGACCATTTTGTTGAGTCACTGGTGTGCGCCCAGACCCAGATAAGGTGCGGGCTGTGCAGAATTTTCCCGTACCGACCAGCGCCAAGGAAGTACGGAGCTTTGTGGGCCTGTGTTCTTACTTCCGCCGCTTTGTTCACAACTTTGCGGAAGTCGCCCGTCCTCTTACTGCGCTTCTGAAAGCTGATGCTTCATTTTCCTGGGGCCCTGAGCAAGCGACCGCCTTCTCGAAGCTCATCTCTCTGTTAACATCTCCACCTATTTTGGCACACTTCGACCCGTCTGCGCCTACGGAAGTCCGGACTGACGCCAGTGGTCATGGAATCGGCGCCATTTTGTCTCAGCGTCAGCGAGGGAATGACCGTGTGATTGCATACGCAAGTCATTTGCTTTCTGCTGCTGCTGAACGCAACTATTCTATCACCGATCGAGTATGCCTTGCACTTGTCTAGGCCGTCGCGAAATTTCGTCCATACTTATACGGTCGGCCGCTTACAGTCACTACAGGCCACCACGCGATGTGCTGGCTCTCTTCCCTGAAGGACCCTACAGGCCGCCTCGGTCGCTGGGCATTGCGACTTCAGGAGTACCCGTACGCCGTGGCCTACAAGTCGGCTTGTTTACACCAAGATGCCGACTGTCTGTCACGTCATCCTGTCGACCCTCCGGATATTTTTGCGACCGACACTCCTGCTCCTGTTTCCTCGCTCTCTGCATCCGCTGACCTCGCCATCGAGCAGCGCCGTGACCCCTACATACCTGACGTTTGGACAAGCTCGCGTCTGCGCCACCCGACCCTTCCCTTCGACTGTTTCTCCTCCAGGACGGCACGTTGTATCGGCGCAGCATGCACCCTAGTTGTCACGAGCTGCTTTTTGTCGTTCCCCGCCATCTGCGTGCCACCATTCTCCCTCATTTACACGATGTACCCACGGCTGGTCACCTTGGCGTCTCTCGCACGTACGATCGTGTACGACGCCGATTCTTTTGGCCCGGTCTATACCGATCCGCCAGCAGCTACATCGCTTCTTGCGAGTTATGTCAGCGCCGGAAAAAGCCACCTCTACTCCCTGCTGGTCGCCTTCAACCTATCGACGTGCCATCCGAACCGTTCTTTCGCGTTGGGTTAGACCTGCTTGGACCTTTCCCTATATCTGCTTCCGGCCACAAGTGGATTGCTGTCGCTACCGACTATGCAACTCGGTACGCGATCACCAAAGCTCTTCTGACATCCTGCGCGACCGACGTCGCTGAGTTTCTTTTGCACGACGTCATCATTCATCACGGCGCTCCTCGTCACCTTCTTACAGACCGCGGCCGGTATTTCCTCTTCCGAGTTGTGGACGACCAACTCCGTTCCTGCGCCACCAAGCACAAGCTCACTACTGCCTACCATCCGCTGACGAACGGCCTTACTGAGCGTCTTAATCGCACCATCACCGACATGCTATCAATGTACGTTTCCGATGACCACCGTGACTGGGGCAATGCTCTCCTCTTCGTCACATTCGCGTACAATTCGTCGCGTCAAGACACAGCCGGTTACTCACCATTTTATCTATTGGACGGCCGCGACCCCGTATTGCCTTTCAAAACCGTCCTGCCCATCGCTCAGGATTCTACGTCGGACTACGCCCGAGACGTCATTGCCACAGCCAAACAGGCACGTCAAGTTGCTCATTGTAGCCTTTCTATTTCCCAGAACAAGCAGAAGAGCACATATGACAGTCGCCACCGTGACGCTACTTTCCTTCCCAGGGACCTTGTCCTTCTATGGTCTCCTAGCCGCCGCGTTGGCCTATCAGAAAAGCTAATGTCGCGCTACGCTGGTCCTTACGGGGTCCTCCGCCAGGTGACAGCTGTAACATACAAATCTCCCCGGTCACCAGCCCCGCTTGCTCTGCCCAGCCTCCCCGTGACGTCGTGCATGTTGGCCGCCTGAAACGCTACCAGTCTTCGTCTACATAAGACGCACCGGGACGGTGCTTCCACGACGGAGGGCCATATGTTACAACGCTGGGACCAAGGTGGAAGAAGAAGGGCACGCGCTGGTGTCGGAAGACAACAACGTTAGGGACTTGCCTGCGCTGCCTGTCTCTTGTAATATCAGCTGTAAATATATTACACTGTTACTTTATTCCTTGTGTTACAGTATTGTAGGAGTGGTTCACCTTATAGGCACTTTCTAACGTTCTTTCACAAAATCTTTTTCTCTTGTGATATACAAGAACAAAGTAATAAATGAAAATATGATAATTTGCCTTATTCCTTTGTTAATTGAAGACATGCAATTTTATAAGATTTCGTTCAAATAAAATTACGCAAGTTAAAAAGTAAAATAGAGAATGTGCATAACATGTAATCCTCTAAATTGACCCCTTTCCACTGCATGGCACTGTCAGGTATGTAAATTGTTTCTGAAAAAATTTCCAGTGCCATGATATTCCAGTCGCTGTTATATTGTTAAAGAAATCTTAGCAGTTCAGTGAACCTTCTTGTTTCTCGCAGGTAATGGAGAAATTCCAGGACGTTGTGGCCATTTCGGACTCGGACAACGATACCGTATTTGAGTGTCTTGCAGCACATCGCACAGATGTCGATGTCGAGGCAAAGACAGCAACATACATGTTCGACTTCTTTTCATCCGGGTAAGTTATTCGACTGGTTTGTGAGTTAGCTAGGGCCATATAACGTAAAATTATTTCTTTCGTACTTTATTCCAATATGTGCTAACGTCAAATTTGTGGAACCGACGAAGCGAGCATGCGGCGGTGACTCGTAGCGCTGTTTGAACAGCCCAATCAAAACACTCCTCGTGTATAGGAGGTCATTCCTGTTGGCATTGCATGCGAATAGCATAACCTACTTCGACAGGTTTTTCTTGTCAAATTGTCTGACAAGAGGCGAAAAGCGCGCACAAATGAAGAGGGCAACCCCCGGAAGGCGAGTGCTAGTTTCGGTTTCAATAGGGTGCCTCGATGCCCAGGGCCGCTTTCAGGGTGGGGACACCCACGCTTTTCGGCGCCATTTTTGTTCTTCCCAATACGGAGGCGCTAGACGTGTGCGGCTGCAGATTAACTATCGGACCGAAGGAAAGCGGGGTGGGCGAGCTAAGGTCGGTACCGCCGCGATCGTATTGCAGATTTTCTGCTTTACCACCTGATAAGCAGTTTGCTTGCATAAAGTACTCGTTTCAATGGAGGTTGTCCGACACTTCTCGCGTGTATCGCAGCCTGAAGGTGCCACGATTGTTTTTCGAGGTTACCACCTTTTTTATTTACCCGCAGACGTACCACAAATACTACTACAATTGTACACTTAGATGACATTATAGGTTTGAAGCTCTTTTTATAGTAAACTCGTTTCTTATGGTTTTCCCGTCATACGTATGAAACAAGAAGAAACATTAGGAGACGTCGCGTGAGTAGGCCTGCAGCAGTTATGCTGCCTACTGAATAAGAAAAATGCACTGAGAACAGATTTCAACAATCAAACACAATTTATTTACAAAAGTAAGTACTAATTAATTCACATTATAAGCTCCCAGCGAGGTTATCTGGTTAAATTTGGGTGCCATACTGCAGGATCGTACCTGCTACAGTCTTGCTAGCATAACACTCAGCCGGCTTTTCAGGAGGGTTAAGCCGTCGCAGATAGAGGAGACGTGTGGACACAAATCGCTCAAGAAGTTTTTCAGTCACATCTTTGTGCTGATAATATGGGTTTTCTGGCAAGGTTATATTCTTTCCAATAATTTCCTCCAGTGCTTTTAATGGTGTTCTCAGACGGCTCAGATCTTGAGCTTCAGCAACAAAAGACTTGAAAGCACTCTCACATTCAAAAACAAAATCCAGAATTTGTCTCTTGCACAAATTATTTTTTTCCGCCTTAGACATATTCCTTTACTTGAGTAACGTGGTGTTCCTGTCCAAGTTCTTCATCCACTAGCATGCACATAGAGCAGTGTGCCACAGTGCGGATAATCGGCTATAACAAAAAGTCTGCCAAGTCAGCGAGCACATCTTCCTCAAGAGAAGAAACTTCTTCTAAGTTGAGAATAAAGGCACTTCTCCCATCACTCTCTTCCCACTGAGTGATGCATTG
Organism: Dermacentor silvarum; assembly: GCF_013339745.2. NCBI lineage: Eukaryota > Metazoa > Arthropoda > Arachnida > Ixodida > Ixodidae > Dermacentor > Dermacentor silvarum. The sequence continues at coordinate 118,767,103 of NC_051161.1, forward strand.
TGCTTGATTAATTTCTGCTGAGAAAACATCGACCAGGTAGGTGCTGTCACCGATCGCGTATTCGGATGTCTTCGGTACCTTCAGGAATTGGCTCAGCGACAATATTCTTCGTGCATTTTTTCAGATCATAAGCACTCGGTACGGGACTCCTCATTCGTACTACAGAAAACAATTTTTCAAGGCAGCCTTGAGCGAGCCTTCCACTCAGGGCAAATGTGTACCCACGCTCGTCGATCAGAACTCTATGTAGTTTGGTTACCAGATCTATGGACATCAAGACCCCGGTCTGGCATGGCTTCCAATACACCCGTATGCCCCGGTGGAGCGATAGGCAATCACCTGCTTCCATCGGGTGCTAATTCCACCAACCATAAAGACAAGTGCATGGTTAGCAGGTTGGTCGCTCTCTGGAAGCACCATTGTTCCAAGGAATGCATCACTGCCACGGTAAATTTCTAGTGTCCTTCTGATTTTCATTTCGTCCATAACCAGAACACATTCCTTTTCGATGTCTGCGATTGCCACTACCTTTGTTGCCGTGATGTCAAATATTTCTTTAAGGAGTCCCGGCTGAAAAGACAGATGTTGAAGCCACCTACAAAGTGTTCTTATAGAAGGCAAAGTGTTGCTCTGCTTTAATAAAACACCATAGCCTGTTGAGCCGCAGGCAAACTTGAGCTGGATAGCCTTTTTGACAGTCTGGGCACTCCACATGGATTCCTTTCTGCTCCGTTTATGTAAGGCACAGTTCTGGTCCTCATTGAGAAACTTCAGATTGGAAGCATAAAGCAGACATATTTTCCTGTAGACGCTTTGAACGTTTTGTTTTTTTCTTGAGTTTCTTCTTGCAACGCAACAGCTGAACGTTGAGCGCAGTATTCTTCTTGTGCAAGTCCTGCAACTTCTTTATCAGCTCACTTGGTTGCAGAGAAAAGATATCAGTGGATTGCTCTGCTTGCTCTGATTGCTCTGGATTCTTGTTCTGCTCAGTATTACCAGAGTCACTACTGTCACTAATCCCCTTCAGCAGCAGGCTACCTCTGAGAAGCATCGAGGACAAAGGTCGTGGGCAGCGCTCGCTGACCTGGAGGCTTTCTATGGCTGGCCCGAGCTGCAAAAATAAAAAAAATGTAAAAATTATAAAAATGCTACCAAAGCATTAGAGTGAGAAGAAAACGTGCCTGAAATGTAAATATCAGGTATACAAATGATGGTGTCCCAAGGTAATTTGTCCTCGCACAAAGAACACGGTATTTTTACAATGTACAGGGTCGACCAAATCTAAAGTGAACACCTCATTAGTATTCAAGCCGGTAAAACTACAGCTTTGATTCTAATTCACGAGTGAAATGTTCGTTATACGATGTGTAATCATGGTGTCGATAAGCACAGTAATGATTTTTCGAATCATGATCATCAACTTCTATGATGTCTTGGATACTAATGAGATGTTCACCTTAGATGTGGTCGACCCTGTACACACCGAGTTTCTTTCATACTGCTATGCAGCTATGCTTCAGCAGGCCTTCGCATTAGCATAATACGAAGAAAGATTTTCGTGCACAAGTTCATATCAGGCGTAAACGAAGTTTCATAGCTTGAAGCACGCTACACCTTGCAGTGCATTCAACCTTGCTTCGACAACGTTTGCTCACGAAAAGGCTGACAACACATAACATACACATCAGCATCTATGTCTTATCATGTACATCTAAAAACAACCTAGCGTAAGCCTCAAAGCTTGTGCAGCCTCCGTATCTAATGCACGAATTGATAGTGAAAAAAGAAGCACAGCACCTTTGATAAAAATTCCGCTAACCAACTAGCAGAATCAATACATAAAACAACAATGAATACACCATGGAAGTAGAAGCGACCCACAGAACCTGCTGAGGAATGGCAATGATAATACAGTAAGTGCATGCCATGTGGTTGTGAAGAACAACAAGGACCCTGACAATGTTTTGCAGTACTTCAGTACTTATGACCTAAGGCACTTTCCTCGCACACACCCGAGTCAGCGAACAAATAAACCCCTCATGCCTGCAGAGAATATTACCCGAACTCAAAAAGGAAACGAGTTTAGAAGGACCCTAATACTTCTAGCTACAAAAAAGTCAATTCACAAATGTCTAGAATCAGCCTACGCAGTTACAAGACAAACAAGGCGACCACACCGTACTGCAGCCTTACTATCACTATAAAAGGCACGCCAACATATACGTGCAGCTTATCTGTGAAAATGAAAAGCATTACAAAGGGACATTATTACTAAGAAAATCATGATCCTTACCTCGCACATCTTCGTTGTGTCCGTCGATTCCCAGTTGTCACGTTTCACTTGCGCTGCCAATTTCTTCCTTAGTTCAACGTTGTGGGGGAAACGAAATACTCGCTGCCCTTCTGCGCTCGATCCAGTGCACAGAAGGAATCAACAGCCTGTCATGGTTCGTTCACAAGCACGAATATCACAAGCGACTCCACAAAACACGAGCTCTCGCACCACAATGCCACAAAGAAAGCACATGGAGCGCGGGTCCGTTCAGCTCGACAGCCGGCGCGAAAGAACCAACATGGCGCCAAAAAGCCAGAGCGGCGGCACCGTGCGGTTCAAAGTCTGTACCCACCCTGCAAAGCGGCGCTGGCATCGAGGCACCCTAGGTTTCAAGGAACATGTGCGGTCCTAGCGGTTGCCGGACATCGTAAGTTAATTTTTTTATTTCTCTTTTTATGAATTTTAAATCAGGCGAAGTGCGGAAAGGTGGTTGTCTTCGTGCGTCCGTCGAGCTTGCCTCCCCTAACCCTTGCCACTCGCTCAGCGGTATCAGAAGTCCGATCGCGCTCGGTCACCTGCTTCGGTTGTCGTGTCAAATATGAAGATGGGAGAGATAATACAGATACGTTTGATCAGGCGTGCAAGGAACGGAAGACGCAGGAAACCGGGCCAACGAAGCATTAGACGAAGATGGTTAAATCAGGACATCACATGTCTTGTGCAGCTGTGTGGTGTTCTAACAGCGGGATTTTCAGTTCTGAGAAGTTTTTCATGTTTCCTGATGACAACAGGTAAGCACAAGTATTTCGCTCTGTTTTCGGATCAGGTATTCATTTTTCGTGAGTAAGCCAGTTCTGTGCAAGCCTGAGTGGACTGACATAAGAGCAGTGTCGCTCTACTCATTCGTCATGACGGCAGCCCATCTGCTGCCGGTGAAATACTTCTAATGAAGGACTTGAGTGCGTGTTTTTGGGCTATACATTTCCTTCGTTCTTTGTCGACATGCTCATCCAAGGTTAAAGTAAAAAAAGAAAGACACATCTGCGGCAATTATTCATTTTCGCATTGGTTTGGATCTTCTGGATTATGTTCGCGTATTATGCACAAATTTCAGCTTTCATTGAAAATTGCTTCTGCACATTGACACTTTCGCACTGCGTGGAGGTCAGTCTTTTTCCAATACGAAATGTGTGAATAAAAAGAAGAGCGGTCGACTTTTACTTGTGTTGAGTTTTGGCTGACAGAGAAATCGGCCAGCTTTAGTTGATCGACTTCACAACACTCGAACAAAACTAATGAATGATGGTGCTAGGAAGTTATTTTCTTTATGCTAGCCCCCACTGGGTATTTGCGGACTAGTTGAACTGCAGCCGTAAACTTAACCACAAGTTATGAATTTCAAAGCGACTACTTCCACGAAATGCCCAAATGTTACATTTTAACAAGGAATATTGGTTACTATATAAATATTTCCCATTATAATTGCTTGACGCTGGGGATATACAAACGATGCCCAAGTGCTTAAAAAAAGCAATAGAAGCTTGTACTACACACCTACCACTGCTCAATCTGCGTCGTGCCAGACACTCTGGCTCAATCACTACTCGAGTGCCCATGGCGCCCCGAAGGCGCCGTTAGCAAGCCTACAACGACCGAAGGCGTGAACCTCCTCGCCGAGACTTGGGAGGCCAAGATCTCCCCCCTGGCCCCGGACGACCAACGACGTCTTGTCGCCAGAGCCCGGGATGCTATCGCGGCCAGAGAATTCCTGGAATGAGGGACCTTCCAGAGTGATCCAAAGCTCAAACGCTCGGGCACACTGTGTCGTAAATTAAAGTTTATTTCATTATCATCATCAAGCTTGCAAGGTAAACGCGGCAGAAAGAAAGCGCTTACTGCTTTCTTCGTGGTTGTGATCGAGGTTCTGCTCAATTTCAATGTCGCCACGCGGCCGGCGGACCTGCAAGAGAACATAGCCCACTTGCATACGAAGTGGGAGAGGAGGGCTCCTCGCGACTGCGCGTCCTCTCCCTCTACCTTCTGACCTCATCAGTGACGTCATGGAGGAATTGTTTCATTTGTGAATAATTTCAAGTTGGATATCCGGCAACCGCCAGTGGTGGAAGCGGCGCGGCTGCCATGTGTCGGCTAAAGTACCGCCATCCTTTGATCAACGCCGCTTCGCTGTCTCCTGTATCTCCGATTGGACGATGATAGCGCGCGCTTTGACTTCTTTATATTTTTTTCCGCCTCGGAGCCATGTTGAACGTCACTCTACGCAGCCGCAGTCTCCGGTGGCAAAAAAGCAAGCGCTTTAGGAGAGGAGACGGCGGAGGAAAGAGTAGACGACGGTACTTTTACTATATCGGGACTTTAGTGTCGGCATGGGACCGAGTGTCCCGAGTGTCCCAAACCCTCTCCAGGATGCGCGAACTCCCTCGCGCATCCTGGAGATGGTTTCAGTGGGTTCGAGTATTGAAGTGAACATACATAACCGGATAAGGAGGGCCGTGTCGACGTCTGTGCTTGGCACGCTTCGCCTTGCTTAGCTTGCGGTGGCTAGTGCAAAATCTCGGCGGCGTACTACGGATTGAAAAATATATCGCTAGAACGGATTATCGGCGAAGAAAAGTTGGCACAGCGATGTTGTTTAAGTGCCAAAGGGCCCAACAACGTTTTGCTGCCACCCAGAAATGTTCATTATACGTAGAGAAATTCCGAGGTATATGACCCAGGCCCGGGCCTCCCAATCGCCGGAATTAAAATAAAGTTATGTAATGTATTCATGGTAGCAAAGCTCCCGTAAAGTCCATATGTCCTGCAATGGCGGCTTGTGAAGACGCGGCAACGCCGCCTACATTTCCCGGGACCAACTTCTAGGTGGATATAAATCAACGCTTGTCGTTCGGGGCTTGTTGAGCCAAGTCGTCTACTGCGCTAGCTCGCATCAGATCGCATTCACAGTGCACACAACTGTACTTTATAGCCCTCATTCTATAACGTGGGCTTTACAACGGTGAGCCTTGATAGTTTTGTATGAATTCAGAGGAATGGGTTCACCCAGATGTCTAACTAAGGGCAACATGCATGTGTCCTTAGTACCAACATATATCTGATATTTCGGTGTTCAGATAAAATCAACAACAAATTGAAATAATTCACAAATGCGACGCTTTAATTTTCACTAACACAGCAGTTTTTCTCTGGTACTGAAGACATAGCTAAAACATACCATTTACTCATCTCATAAGGTTAATCTATAAGGTTAATCTATACAGCGTGTCCGAACTACCATGCACCAAGATTTAAAAGTATGCGAATGCCACATAGCTGGACAGAACCAAGGTAATGCTGTTTGCCGTCGGTTGGGGGCACTCGGATTATTTTTTTGCATTCCGCCTAATTCCATAATTAGACTTAATTATTAAATAAACTTTGCGAATATTATAATTATATGAAAAGTGTCAATGAGAAAATTGTAGAGCAACACGAAAAACTCCCGATACAGCTTTCTGTTGCTTAATTTCTGCTACGTAAAAGTGTTTTCCCGAGCATGAAATAAGTTCGCGAATAAATGCAAGGCGCCTCGAGCGATCAGACGCACGGCAATTTTGCGCGCATTGGCGGGCTTGTTTCACGCTCGGACAAACACTTTTGTGTAGCGCGCATTCAGCAACAGAAATTTAGAGAAGAGTAAAATTGGGTTGGAGTGCATACGGCAGGCATTTCCAAATCCTAAGTAGGAGCTGGCGGGCGTTATTATAGTAAAACTGGTTTCAAATTTCGTGAAGGCCTCCGCCGCGGGTAATTTCGTGTTCGTCTATTGCCTATTGCGCACCCAGAGTTGTGTCGCAGGCCGCCGTGATGTGCAGATACCGCCCCCACGCGGGCTTTACTTCACGATACAGTCAGCTTGCGCTGTCTGCGCAAAATACGTTTGCCGTTTTATTGGCTTTATGCCCATACGCGAGTTTACGCCGTTAAATCCAGTAAGCGCACACGCGAACTTTGTAGGCGTACGCCAGCAGCTGTCTGCCTGAATCCATCTTCAAGCACTCGACCTTATTACGCCCGATTGTCAATGTGGTCTACTGGTACGAAGGCTTTAAAAAACCAATCATACCAAATTTCAAAGATGCTTGTTTCCATCTATTTCTCGTAATACGTAAGTAGCTCTGATCGAGTGTCAATGGCGAACGTTGCCTTGGACATATTTAATATGGCTTGAAAGTCTGCAAAAGCGGCCGAGCAGGAGAACTACTGTACCACGTGACAGCGTCATTATTACGATGATGCGAAACTTTTGTGGCATTTTTCCCACTCAGCGAATGTTGTGGATGTAATTGGTGAGGATACTTCAGCTGAGCACGAGGATACAATCATTCCTTCCTTGTTTGTCGCTTTGGTCATCTGACACATCACAAGACACACGAACAATCCAGCGTCCGACTTCTACAAACTACCAAACCCAGCGAGTTTCCAAGTTTCGACGAGATATGGCGTTTGATCGGACGCCGTACGAACAACCAACTCGCGTAGATTGCGTAAGGTCTGAAACAGAGCAGGCGCCGCTGTACGGCCGGCCATTCGCCGGTCTCTCACCCATAGCCGTGTCATTCGCGTCGATCGCCGCCTATGGAGGCACAGCGATTGGCTAGCTCGTTTTTCTAACTTGAAATAGGAGCTATAATAGAATAAAGATATACACACAGCGCCTGTTCTATACAAAGCAGCGCTCACTACTAATACACTGCCGTGATTGGGAGCCGCATTGCGATGGCATTTCGTCTCTCAGGCGCATACCACACACTGACCGTCCCAACGAGGGTGCTCACTTGGCTTACCATTTGCTCTTTGCACCCCTGGCGTCGAGAAATGTTGAGTTAAACGAGCCAGGACATAATCGTACAAACGTTAATAACGTGGGGAAAAATAAGCACTCTACATCACGACCTGCGGCGCGATTACAAGCACGGTCGGCACGTCGGCAGTGGCAGCCAGTGTGTAGGCCTGCATTATATCCACTTCGGCCATCCGGGCCGTGCGTCAGTGGATGGTGCGCCGTTGAAAACTGTTTGGCGCTCGCGATGACTTGCTTTTAATGACAATGTTCATCTAAAAGGAGAAGGCGCAGTACGAAGGCGTTTGTTTTATACTTCCTGACGGGGATCCGAAGTCTTTTATCGTACATACGCGCAGAGACGCCGGATCTGGGGAGCGCCGTTGTGCCTCTCGCACGCTCTTCTCACGTGTACAAAATCGTCGTATGTAGCAAGTCAGACGGTTATGCGTCGTAGGAGGGGTCTCACGTGAAGTGGCACTGGATGCAGCAATAGTCTGAGCTCACCGACCTGACGGACCATCGATGCGGGGTGCAGCGATGTCCAATGATTCAAAGAGATGGCACTGTTGCAGCCATATCAATCCATTTCTGTTTTCCTGTACGTGACCTTGAAAACAGTGGGTCAAATTCGCTTGCAACCGCAGGTCGTTATAGATGGACGGGAGAGAAAAGCAGCGGAATTTCCACGTTTCATTTAGTTATTATTGTTGTTTTTCTACGCTCGCTTCTTTTTTTTTTTTGGCGACCAATGCACTTGTTTTCATTTCATGGCCGCTTGAAGCGCTTTTAGTTTTCAACCCGCTGCCCTGCAGAGCCTGAATAACCAATGGCTGGCTACATCCACTATGGCAGCGATTAGCATTTCGGAATCATGGTCGGACTCACAAACAGTGATGAAGATTGTGATTCTTACGCCACCGACAAAGTGTAACACGTCCGCAACTAGCAGATGAATTATGCGAGGGGCAATTCAGAATGCGCGCCTCTCAAACTCGACAATGTTTAGCCCACGTGATCACGTATCCCGTCAGTGGCAACCTCCGTTTCGTATGGTTTTGGGCGTGCGTTAGAAAGTGCCGCAATAATTCCTTATAATTTACGATGTTATCAGTAATTATTTGTCGTATTGGATCATTCACGATTATTTCATTCCGTATTTAGTCAGATACAGACCAACTTACTGAAGCGCAAAAGTCAAAAACAAGAACTTTTGCGGCCAATGGTCATTTCAGGGCATTCCTCTCGCAACGGCTTGCCTACTGGCGGAGTCGACAAGCGCCGTTTCGTCGTAGTTGGTAACGAAAAGTTGCGGTTTGTTGCCAAGTGCGAGATACATTGAATGATGATAATGCTATTTTCACAGGCAACTAGTGCCCTTTAGTAGCGAGTTACATCACGCGGGTATGAGCGTGATGCTTAGTGAAGCTTTCTGAAAATTTTCTATTCCAAAGTGGAGGTGCGAACCTTACACGGGTAAATACAAATTTTTTCCCACAAATGTACCGATAAGTCGAGCCTATGACAGCACTAGTATCCAGTTACGTATCCCAATAGCACATAGGCGCTAAATAATACAGCTAGCTGACGAACGCCAGCCAGAATCTCACGGCTTCTAGAGTTTACGAAGCAGTAATATTGATAGAAGGCAATGTGAAATATATTTAGGTCCTTAAGCCAAGCTATAGTTCTCTCGTTTTCCTTTTTCAGCCTGCACATCCCATTCCGCATATCACAAGGTGAGACACTGGGGACAGTCACCTTCACAATAGGCATGGGTGAGTTCCCTTCCTTAATTAATTTCAGCCTACCAGCACAGCGTAACGACAGCGTCAATGCTTCATTCAAGGATGTTGAATACATATCGACCACCTAAAGTGGGCCAGTTCGTCTCATGTAGCAGCCCTCTTTCTTTCTTTTTTTTTTTTTTGAGTGCAGAACAGACCTCTTAGCACGCGCTTTGACCTCATTGTCAAATGCACTTTGTCGTAATGCTGTAAAGGCTAAACGTTAAACCTTCAGGATGGCAGTGCGTCCTATATATGCAAAGAACTGAGTGAACCATATGGACAACACTGCGTAGCTCACTTGTACAGCTCCAAGCGTTGTGAAAGAGAGGGCCTGTGTGCATGAGCTGCTGGTTATATATGAGGGCAGTGTGATGTGGAAAGAAGCAATCTTCCATATAAGAAGATTGCTCGCAAAGTTAAGATTTTATACCACATAGCCATTTTATATAAATATAGATTTACTAGTATAGGAATTGCAAATGTCAATTATTGTTATTTCAGAGTGATTCGTGTTATCAGCTAGCTCTCCTGGCCCTTTCGAAGTCATGTATGCTGCTCACCGTCGATGGAATCCGAAAGGGTTCCCATAGCTTGCGCGGCTGCAGGATGCATGCGATGTGTATTGCGCCTGAACAACTCTAAAAAGCTGTTGGTCAGAATTTTTCGTAAGCAGACCTGAGTTGACTACTACACTTCACCAATTTATTGTTGGAACTTATTCGCTGACATTAAAATTTCCAGGTAATAATTGAGCGTTCTTTAATTTTGTAACTGGAGATAGCAGCTAGTCGGGCAAGTGATGCCCGCCCTGCTCTGTTATCTACTAGAAAAAGGTGAACTGCGCAAAATGACTCAGGATGGTATTATAATCTCTTTGCAATAAAGACAAAAAAAAGGTAAATTGTTCGCGATCAGTTCTTTCATCTAAATATCACACTTGCAATTAAACTGTGAGAAACAATAGAGATAAATTTCGTACACGACAGTGATTTAGGAGATTCTTACGCAAGAGAAAATGAATTCATAATTTGTTAAGCACAGCCATTGAAACCGCTGTTATCAAAGTGTGGAGTTAATCACCTACCTCATGCGAGAACAGGGATCATTGAAGCACTTTCTGAGGTGTGTGCTTGTAGCATAACCTTTGGATGTCTAAATTTGGGTAACAAGTAGTGTCTCTGCCTGTGTGACACGAGAACCTAACGCGTAGAAAGTGGCATTTGACGTCCTCGGCATTTTTGCCGAAGCGAAGACAAGGAACACGAAACGAGATGTACTGGCAAGCTGATCTTACAGAGAAGCTGTATACCTCACGTTGGTCGGAAAATTCCGTGACGTAAATACAAAACTCCAGGTTAACAATTGAAGGCAAACGGCATATCTTTGTTTGTAGTCATGCATACAGCATATATACAGGGTGTCCAAACTATCACGCAGCACGATTTAAAAAAAAAGAGGAACGGCGTTACGCGAAGCATACCTAGTGCGTGTTGTTTCCAGTAAAGTGTAGTAGCCGCCAGTATTTTTTTCGTTACTGAGATTTATTAAATAATAGTAATTAATTATCTAACTCAAGAAGTACTGTCTTAATTGTCAAAGTGTCAGTGAGAAAGTTGTAGTGCAACATGAAAAACCGCTTTCTGTTGCTCAATACGTGCTACATAAAAGTGTTTTTCCGAGCATGAAAGAAGCCCGCGAATACACGCAAAGTGTCTCGAGCGGCCAGTCGTGCGGCAATTCTGCGTGCATTCGCGGGCTTCTTTCACACTCGGAAAAAACACATTTATGTAGCACGTATTGAGCAACAGAAAGCTGTATCGGGCGTTTTTTCATGTTGCACTACAACTTTCTCATTGACACTTTGATAATTAAGACAGTACTTCTCGAGTTCAATAATTAATTACAAATAATTATTGAAATCTCAGTAACGAAAAAATTACTGGCGGCTACTCCACTGTACTAGAAACAATACGCACTAGGTTGGATTCGCGTAACGCCGTTCCTCTTTTTTTAAATTGTGCTACGTGATAGCTGACACACCCTGTATATATACGTATTGTAGTGAAGAAGAAGAACAGGGAGCAAGCAGTAGTGGGGCACTCTCATAGATGTAGGGCGTGAGCGCAGATCACGAGCTCTTGACACCGAGACCGTTGCTCTCTTGCGACTGCAAGAGAGCAAGAGACCACTGCTCCGACAATGCCTGATGAAGGCACCCAGCAAGACGCGGCCCAAGCTCCGTCGGTCATCGTGTCAAGCGTGCTGCGCCAGCGCGATCACGCTTTCTTCAGCGGCACCGATGACCATGACGTAGAAGATTGGCTATCGTCGTTTGAAAGGGTGAGCGCGCACAACAAGTGGGACGACGCTACGAAACTACCCAACGCCCTGTTCTACCTAACAGACTTCGCAAACCTCTGGTTTCGTAACCATGATTCGGACTTCGCCACTTGGACCACTTTCAAGACGAGCTTCGGGGAAGTGTTCGGTCGCCCCGCAGTGCGCAAGCTTCGCGCTGAACAGCGTCTACGCGGACGTGCGCAGCAGCAGGGCGAGAACTTCACATGCTATATTGAAGATGTCATTGACTTGTGCAAGCGCGTGAATCCTTCTATGATTGAGCAAGACAGAATAAAGAAAGGCATAGACGACGACGCCTTTCAGATGTTGCTGGTCAAGGACCCACGCGCCGTGTCTGAACTCGTGACCTTGTGCCAGAGCTTCGACGAAGTACGTAAGCAGCGCGTCCTAGCTCGGCGGCAGACGTCAACAGGCGATTCCCTCACTTCGTTGACCATCGGTGGCGACCACACAGCGCCGCTGTCACAGATTAAGGAGCTTGTGCGTGAGGAAGTCGCTCGACAGCTTTCATTTTTTCCGACCGCGCAAGTGCGTACGCCTAGGCTGACTCCAACCATCCGACAGGTGATACAGGAGCAGTTCACCGAGGCTTTGCCGTCTTTCAGCCGACTGGTGCCACCGCACTGCTATCATTTGTGGTGCCGTCTGTTGCTCCTCCGCCTCCTGTTGCGGCGCCTCTGTTGTACGCGGATGCCATCATGAAGCCACGTCCTCAACCAGTACTGACCCCTCAACCACCAATTCCACCACCAGCGACGGCGCTTTTCGGGGCGCAGCCACAGTACACAAATCCTTGGCGTACTGCAGACAACCGCCCGCGATCTGCTACGCTTGCGGAATTCCGGGTCATGTTGCGCGCTTCTGTCGCCGACGCTTCGCGGCGACCACGAGTACGCCGAGATATCCTGACTACTCCTTCCGACCTCCATATCGCACGCAGCCACAACGAGAGCCTGAAACATACGCCCCTGATCACCAGCCCACTTCCGATGCCCAACCTTTTGCTGCTCGTCGGTCCCCCTCACCGCGCCGCCGTTCTCTTTCGCCTATGCGTCGCCGGTCCAATACTGGTGAGGCGGAAAACTGACTACCGCAGCTTCTTAGGCACGAGCTGCGCCGTCGTCAACCTGTCTAAGTCCTTGCTTGTCCCCGTCAATGTTATTGAAGTGTTTGTTGACGGTGTACGAACTCTTGCGCTTGTGGATACTGACGCAGCTTTTTCTGTAATGAGCCATACGTTTTGCCGTTCTATCCGTAAAGTGACGACGCCACCTTCAGCGTTTTCCCTCCGTACTGCGAGCGCACAATATATTCAACCCGTTGCAGCATGTACGGCCGGGGTGCTCATACAGGACGTGACCTACAGCGTTGAGTTCCTTGTGCTGGCCTCGTGTTCCCATGACCTGATCCTCGGGTGGGATTTTTTGTCCCGTAACCACGCTGTTATCGACTGCGCTCGTGCTCAGGTAGAGCTCGCTGTGTTTCCTGAGACGCCTTCCAGCCATGTGGCCGGTCCTGGGGATAGAAAGCTTGTTCTCACCGCCGATATTGACCTGCCACCTCTGAGTGCCGTCATTGTTCCCGCTTCCTGTGCCGCCCTTTCCGACGCCACCGTTCTGTTCACGCCATCCGACTTACTTCGTCGCCGCCACAATACGTCACTGCCGTTTGGCATCCTCGCGCTTCATCAGGGCAATTCCGGACTACTTGTTTGCAACCCCAACTCAGGCCCTCTGACTTTGTACCGAAATGAAACGCTTGGCCACGTTCAGCCTGTAGACGCTGCTGTTATCGCACCCCTTGACCCCTCTGTGCCTGAGACTCAGCATCCGCTGAACGCCCTGACCCCTCACCTTGCGTCCGACACCGTGCTCTCGGATTCTTTTCACCGTTCCATCGACAGCATCCCTCGATCCGGCTGCACGCACGCAGCTTCTTGCCCTTCTACACGAGTTCCGCACTTCGTTTGACTTACCGCAAGCGTCACTAGGCCGAACTAATGCGCTTATTCACACGATTGACACTGGGTCTCACGCTCCTTTGCGACAGCGCCCCTGCCGTGTGTCACCTGCGGAACGGCGTGTCATTACGGAGCAGGTTGACGACATGCTTCAGCACGGAGTCATTATGCCTTCTTGCAGCCCCTGGTCCTCTCCTGGTCAAAAAGAAAGATGGCTCTATTAGATTCTGTATGGACTACCGACGCCTCAACAAGATTACTTGCAAAGACGTCTATCCTCTTCCTCGAATAGACGACGCCCTCGATAGCCTTCAAGGTGCCGAATTTTTTTCTTCCCTCGACTTGCGATCGGGATATTTGCAGGACCCTAAGGCGGAGTCTGATCCTCCCAAGACGGCGTTCGTCACACCGGATGGCCTGTATGAATTTACTGTGATGCCTTTCGGACTTTGTAATGCGCCCGCAACATTCGAACGGATGATGGACGGCATTTTACGTGGTCTGAAATGGAAGATATGTCTATGCTATCTGGATGACGTAGTCGTGTTCTCTCCCGATTTCGCTACACATCTATCTCGTTTACGCACAATTATACGCTGCCTTACAAACGCACGCCTTCAACTCAACCTGAAGAAATGTCACTTAGGGGCTCGCCGGCTCACCATCCTCGGCCACGTCTTCTCCAAAGACGGCATTCTCCCTGACCCGGACAAACTACGCGCTGTTGCCGAGTTTCAGAAGCCTTCTACCCTCGAAGAACTTCGAAGCTTTGTCGGCTTGGCCTCCTATTTTCGTCGCTTCGTCCGAAATTTCGCCTCTATCATCGCACCGTTTACGAAGCTCCTCGCCGGCCCCAGCGACCTTTCCCACTGGACACCGGCCTGCGACGACGCATTTGCGACACTGCGCCGCCTACTTACTTCGCCCCAGTGCTACGCCTATTATGACCCTGCTGCGCCAACCGAAATACATACTGACGCCAATTTCAAAATTTATTTATGGTTGCCTGCGGCAGATAGCCCAATTCTAGTTAATGAGCTGGTCTACTCGAAGAGGTGGACATTACTTGCACAAAAATTGAAATGCCTAATCGACTAATCAACAAATATCACTAATTAGGTTTTAACTAATTACCTGATGGTTTATATTGCAATTTACCACTGCTAGCCGGCGGAGTTCGCAAGGCGGATCCACTTGCAATTAATTCTGGGGATGTCACCAGTTTCGAAATAATAATTACCCAAGTTTGGGGAGAAATGCATTGACGTTCCAGTTAGGTTTTTAAGAAAACGTGGGTTTATGCATTGAAGAACAAAATTAACTGGAACGGCGATGCATTTCTCGGCAAAGTTCGGGAATTATCTCGAACTGGTGTCATCCCGAGAATTAATTCCAAGTGGATCCGCCTTGCGAACTTCACGGCTACAGTGTTAATTGCAATATGGACCATCAGGCAATTAGTTAAAAACCTAATTAGTGAATTTTTGTTGATTAGTCGATTATGCATTTCAATTTTTGTGCAAGTAATGTCCGCCTATCCGAGTAGACCAGCTCATTAACTAGAATTGGGCTATCTGCCAAAGGCAACCTTTAAGAATTTTCGAAAGTGTTCGCTGAAACATCCTGTATATATATATATATATACTTAGTGACGTCACCACGCTTTTCTATATAAAAGGGAGACCGGTCTAGCAACTCATTCAGTTCATTCTAAGATTGCCATGGGTAGACCACGGGAATTAGACACCATAAGAACAGCGTGGATACAATGCTCGACCATGTCTGGTGTTTGTACAGCTTCGCTGGACATTCACGTTCGCAGGCCGGGATGGCGGCCAATTTTTTTTATGGAAACACACCAAGGGCTTTACACGAGAAGGAAAACTTGCATATCGGAGTTCAAAATGTACTACTAAAAACAAATTACCAAACATGAACTGAAACGGATTTTCGTGGCATAGATGGAACAGTATGCAGTGCGCCAGAACCGAGCCTACAAACTCATCTTGATCATAAGAGCAAAATACAATCACCGACACATATTTCTTGAGAACGGCTCACATGAATACGTTGTCTGAGCCACAGGCTCATGCCTCAAACTTTGCTTGTGATTTTGTATGTGGTTAGAAATATCGCTTTTTTGAAACTATTTGGTCGTATAGTGAAGAACTTTTCCAACTAGATGAGAGAGCCTTCTTTAGAGGTTGTAAAAAATCCTGCTACAATGAACAGCACTGTTTTTTTTTTCTTTCTGAAAACATTTATCCATGCGAAAATGACTCGACAGGTGGGTGGTGTCCAACGGGTACTCCCGTTTTCCAAAGCTATTTCGAGCAAAGTTTGTCATCACCCAAGAAGTACCACTTATGTAGCGTCTCAGACTATGCGTGTAGCCTCTCTTATGTAGTGTCTGAGACTATGCAACTATGTCATCTTTTGTGATAAGCTTGTGTTATAATCTACGTCGACTTCTCTGATGAGGTTGTAGATCAGCTTTTCTAAACACGCCGATTTGCTAACGTTGTCTGCCCATTGTGTTCCCAACTTAAACATGTTCACTAAAATGAATTCTTTCTTTCATGGATCTAATTCTAAGTCGAATTAGACAGAAATAGTCAGTCTTGTCGTCTCGATATCTATCCCTTAATGCAAAATTTGGGTGATTTTGAACGCCTGTATTGTGCTGAATCTTAATTTACCTGGGTGGCTGATAAACCACCTGGCCATTAAATTCAGTTATGGGCTAACGATTAACAGGCGAACAAGGCCTAAGTGCAATTTTCCGTTTCTTGATTGTCACTGGAACTGTCCCTCTGGGGGAAGTTGCAACAGCTTGTATAAATTTGGCGTTTATAATCTTCAATATTCAAGCCTATTTAGTTATCAGCTATCAGCTTTCGTCGTCTTAGCGTTTACATCCTTGCCCGCCTTTGCGCTGACCACTTAATCACTTATCCTAGGAGAGTTGAATCGAATATACAACGTATAAAACTTGCAGTGTGTAAAGGAAGCGTGGATGCTTGGGCAAGTTTGTGCAAGTTCGTTCAACTTAACTGCACTGCTAAAAAAAGAAGCATGGGCACTAGGAATGTGTTTGTTGTGACCTAGTGCAGCACTGTTTCCTTTAAAGACAAAAAATGATTTTATGGCGTAATCTTTTCTTCTGTCTTGAATACGCGGGCCATGTTGGGATTCCTTGAAAAAAGTTTTGAACAGGAAAACTAGAAAGATGTTAAAGCATTGATGTTTCTTGTGTTTCGGTCATTATGCCCACACTACAAAGATGTCGAGTGCAGAATCATACGTAGTCTAGACTTGTCTGCAGGGCCGTGGAGGTTTTTCAGTGTTACAGAGTATCTTTTGTTTTAAATACAAGCGCAGATAGAAGATAGTATTCTTTAAAGTCGATTTACATACCTGGGTGTGAATAGATAATAGATCATTAATTAGAGGGAAAATAAACCACAGGTCACAATTTATAATACTCGTATGTGTATTTAGGAAAGTTTAAAGATTGTAATTTCCAAATCTGAAGTATTCAGCCTCTTTTACTTTTACCCAAGAAATATGAGGTAGAGGAACACGTAGTCCTCAGTGTGTCTTGACAGTTACGTTCCGCATTGGGATGATTCATATGAAGTTCTCTGTGCTGTATACATACGTAACAACAGCTGTCAATAGGGTTTGTGGCTTTGCTCTTTTGGTTCTGCGTAGGGGATGTATTTCTATATAAATAATATAAATAACCTCTACACATCTGTAACAATTGTATCCTAACATCGTACCTTATTGTATTGAAGCATGCGGCGCTGTCGTTACAAATGAAAAGCGTCAAGATGTTTAGGTATGCAATGATTCCGTTCCATCCATATGGTAAAAGGAATCGTATCAGATGAATTTAAAGAAGTTCTTGTTCGTAAGAGCGTTTGCCATTGGCTGGTGGCCTTCCCTAATTATATGTTTACTATGAGAATAGGCAATCATTTGCTCTTAGAAAATATTCCCACCAAACCCTTTTGCAAA
>NC_051161.1:118784451-118820717 GCF_013339745.2 Dermacentor silvarum
GTGACCGCAGCGTTGTCTAAACAACCCAATCAAAAACTCTCCTTGTTTATAGGAGGTCACCTTTGTTCGCTTTCAAAGCCAATAACATTGTCTACACTCAGCGGTTTTTCTTATCTAATTGGCTGACAAGAAGAGAGGAGCACGCTTTAGTGGAGAGGGTTTCGATGGGGCCGAGCCAGCTCAGTGAAAATAGACAACCGCATGAAGAGGGTGGGGCCGGCATCTCCGATTGGTACGCTTCGGCTTATTTAGCTAGCGGTTGCTGGTCGAAAATCGCGGCGGCGTGAAACGGAAGGATAAGAATGCCGCTAAAACGAATCCTCAATAAGGAAGAGTTGACAGAGCGATGTCGTATGCATGGCGAAAGGGCTCGATACCGTTTTACTGTCACGCAAAAAGGTTTATCATGCGCAAATAAATACATGCTCACCGGCAGGGGCGAGTAGCGAGGCCCTGAGCGATCGACGGGCAGCCATCTTTGATTCCATTCGGAACGGGGCAGTCTGCGCTTATTCAGAAAATTTTTCAGTTTTGTTCGGCATATTAATGCATTTTTTTTCGCGTACACGTCACTTTGACGTGGTGAGTTTTCGCGGTTTTGTGACGTCGCGCGACAGACAGGCGAAGTGGGCGTAGCCAGAAAACATTGGACCAATGTCCAATGTGCTTAGCTTGCGGTGGCTAGTGCAAAATCGTGGCGGCGTACTATGGATTGAAAAATATATTGCTAGAACGAATTATTTTAAGTTGGCAGAGCGATGTCGTTTACGTGCCGAAATGGTAAAACAACGTTTTGCTGCCACCCAGAAATGTTCATTATACGTAGATAAATTCCAAGGTATATCTATGCATGGCAGCAACGCTCCCGTAGCAGCCCATATGTCCTGCAATGGCGGCTTGTGAAGGCACGGCAACGCCACCTCCATTTCCCGGGGCCAACTTGGTGGAAACAAATCAACGCTTGTCGTTCTGGGCTTGCTGAGCCAAGTGGTGTACTGCGCCATCTCGCATCAGATCGCATACACAGAGCACACAACAGTACTTTAGAGCCCTCATTCTATAACGTGGGCTTTACAACGGTGAGCCTTGAGAGTTTTGTATGAGTTCAGGGGAATGTATTCACCCAGATTTCGAACTAAGGGCAACATGCATGTGTCAACACATATATGTTATTTCGGTGTTCAGATAAAATCAACATTACATTTAAATAATTCACAAAAGCCATGCTTTAATTTTCACTAACACAGCATGGCTGCCACCTGTAGTTTTTCTCTGGTACTAAAGACATAGCTAAAACATACAATTTACAGAAAATACAGTGAAAAAATAAAGCTACGGATAAAATCTCATAAGGTTAATCTATACAGCGTGTCTAAACTACCATGCACCAAGATTTAAAAGTATACGAATGCCATGTAGCTGGACAAAAACAAAGTAATGCTATTTGCCATCGGTTGGGGGTACTCAGATTATTTTTTTCCAATCCGCCTAATTATTTAATAAACTTTTCGAATATTATAATTGCATGAAATGTGCCAATGAGAAAATTGTAGAGCAACACAAAAAACTCCCGATACTGCTTTCTGTTGCTTAATTTCGGCTACGTAAAAGTGTCTTCCCGAGCATGAAAGAAATTTGCGAATAAATGCAAAGCGCCATGAGCGGTCAGATGCGCGGCCATTTTGCGGGTATTGGCGGGCTTCTTTCATGCTCGGACAAACGCTTTTATGTAGCACACATTCAGCAATAGCAATTTTCAGAAGAATCAAATTGGGTTGGAGTGCATACGGCAGGCATTGCCAAATCCTAACTAGGAGCTTACCACTGTCGTTCAAAAGAAAAGTGTGCAATCGATGCATTCTACCGGGCCTGATATAGGGGGCAGAAATTTGGAGGTTAACAAACAAACTTCAGAACAAGTTAAAGACTGCAGAAAGAGCGAAGGAACGAAAAATGTTAGGCCTAACTTTAAGAGACAGAAAGAGAGCGGTGTGGATCAGAGAGCAAACGGGGATAGCCGATATTCTAATTGACATTAAGAGAAAAAGATGGAGCTGGGCAGGTCATGTAAAGCGTAGGATGCATAATCAGTGGACCATTAGAGTTACAGAATGGATTCCAAGAGAAGGGAAGCGCGGTCCAGAACGGCAGAAAACTAGGTCGGGTGATGAAGTTAAAAAATTTGCAGGCCAAGTTGGAATCAGATAGCGCAAGACATGGATAAGTGGAGGTCGCAGGGAGAGACCTTCGTCCTGCAGTGGACATAAATATGGGCTGATGATGATGATTATGGTGATGATGATGATTTAATTCGGCGGAATGCAAAAAAGTCTATGTATCTCCAAGCTACGGCAAACAACATTATCGTGGTTCCGTCCAGCTACGTGGTAATTGCATATTTTGAAATCTTGGTGCATGATAGTCGGGACACCCTGTATGTATTGCCATTCCTTTTTATGACTACGCATAAGAGAGTTTTGACCACATTACAGTGTTAAATACGGTAATACAATCCTGGCGTACCACAGCACGCATCGCCACGAAAGACATGTGGATGGAAGCAAACAAAATGTGGCTTCCCATTTTCATATGTTATTAACTATGTATCTACGTTTTCACATGTTTTCAAAGACTACAGCCCCCCCCCCCCCCCCCCCCCCACACACACACACACACTCGGAAAGTTGTCCGGCGGGCGCCCTGCTTCCTTTTATGCCTGTCACGTCGCCCATTAACAAAGGCACATATCCTTCGAACGTGCGGCTATTATGGACATCCACGTTTGAACGCCTGTCCGATGCCTGGAATCATACCCAGAAGCTCCACAGAAACTTTCTGTGGATCCAGAGCCCCTCTATTCACGGCTCGCGGAACTGCACTAGGTGCCTGATTCGCACCACGCGGAATGTGATTTTTGTGCAGTTTACAACTACGCCTGGTATTACATCAACATAATAATCAACGCCGAAATTATACGAGAGACGAGACCTGAGAGGTTCTTGGAAACGACCGAGAGGGCGTTTCCAAGAACCTCTCAGTTCCAAGGGCGTTTCCAAGAACCTCTCAGTTCCAAGAAGCTTGCAGTTTTAATGGTTTTATGCCCATAGGCGAGCTGACGCCGTTAAATCCAGTAAGCGCACACGCCAACTTAGTAGGCTTACGCAGCAGCGGTCGGCCTGACCCAATCTTCGAACAGTCGACCTCATCATGCCGATTGTCGATGTGGTCTACTGGTACGAAGGCTTTAAAATACAATCATACCAAATTTCAAAGTGAAGATGCTTGTTTTCTTCTATTCCTCGTAATACGTAAGTATCTCTGATCGAGTGTTAATGGCGAACGTTGCCTTGAACATATTTAATATGGCTTGAAAGTCTGCGAAAGCAGCCGATAACTAACTGCACCACGTGACATCGTCATTTATTAGGATGATGCGAAACCTCTGTGGCGTTTTGCCCCCTCCGCTAATGTTGTCGATATCATTGGTCAGGATACTTCAGCGGAGCACGACGGTACACTGATTCCTTCCTTCTTTGTAACATTGGTCATCTGATGGCAAGAGACACACGAACAATGCAGCGCCCGACTTCTGCAAACTACCAAACCCAACGAGTTTCTAAGTTTCGACGGGATGTGGCGTTTGATCGGACACCGTACGGACAACAAACTCGCGTAGATTGCGTGAGGTCTGAAGCAGAGCCGGCACCGGTGTACGGCCGTTCATTCGCTGGTCTATCACCCATAGCCGTGGCGTTTGCCTCGAACTCCGCCAATGGAGGCACAGCGATTGGCTAGCTCGTTTTTCTGACGTGAAGTAGGAGCTGTAATAGAATAAAGATATATGCACCGCGCCTGTTCTACTAAGCAGCGCTCATTACTAATACACTGCCGTGATTGCGAGCCGCAATGCGATGGCCTTTTGTCTTTCAGGCGCACACTCCACACTGACCGCCCCAACGAGATGGCTCACTTGGCTTACCATTAGCTTTTCGCACTCACGGCGTCGAGAAATGTTGAAATAAACGAAGCAGGGCAGAATCGTACAAACGTTAATAACGTGGGCAAAATTGGGAGGACGCTTAAGCTTCGCTTTTAAGAGTGGAACGCGATAGCATCAAAGATCCCCGACTGCTAGTCATGGTTCCCGACGACTGCAGCTTATGCAACCGTAATGGTTACTGGCAAACAGTGGCGGCGAACGCGATGCACATAGGCGAGCTTCCTGGTGGAAACGCGGCCTCTTATGTGGGCTGATGCCGGAGATATTGCACAAGCGTGCCAAAGAAATTGCTTCATTTTCAGGTTTCCGTATTTGTTTCGCACTTTTGATATTTCAGTCTGAAAATATTTAACATAAAAGGCATGCGCTAAGGGTGTTTTGTTTGATGACATATGTTTGCGGATTGTCATTCTCAAAATTCCGAGGAATAGCTTTAACAAGAATCCAAGACAAGGTATGAGCAACATTGTTGATAGAATGGTGTGGCATACCTAAACGTGGTTTGGGATGACTTTCTCGGCCGCGGGCACCAATGCCAACGCCGACGCCGGATTTTCTTCGACACGGGGCCCTGAACACTATCGCGTTTTAAAAGCACTCTACATCATGATCTGAAGCCGGATTACAAGTACCGTCGGCAGTTGCGGCCAGTGAGTAGGTCTGCAATATTGTTCCGCGGCGGTCATCGGGGCCACGTGTCAGTGGACGGTGCACCGTTGAGACCCGTTTGGCGCTCGCGATGGGTTGCTTTTATTGACAATGTTCGTCTAAAAGGAAAAGGCGCAGTGCACAGACGTTTGTTGTATACGTCCTGATGGGGATCTGAAGTATTTTGATTTCCACGCGTCATTTTGTTGTTATCGTTGTTTCCAGTACGCTCGCTTCTTCCTTCGGCGACCAATGCACTTGTTCTCAGTTCATGGCTGCTTGAAGCGTATTTAGTTTTCAACCCGCTGCCCTGCAGAGCCTGAACTGACAATGGTTTGTTACATCTGCAATGGCAGCGATTAGGATTTGGGAATCATGGTCGGCCTCACAAACAATGACGACGATCGTGATTCTTACCCCACCGACAAAGTGCAACACGTTCGCGACTAGCAGACGAATGCTGCGAATGGTAATTCAGAATGCGCGCCTCTCCAACTTAACGATTTTTGTAGCGAGAGCTACATAGGCCGTATTCTCGCCGTTTCGCTGTGGCCGGTGGCCGAACCGAGAGCTGCGCCGTTGCCTAGCAACCGTCGCAGCTGGCAGCGCCGCTCGACCCGCCATCTGGCATGACGTCAGAGCAGGAGCTGGTGAAACCGTGTTGCAGCAGCAGAGGAGGAGCCGGCGTTGCATCGTATATATAGAAGGGGCGGCTCGGTGGGATTCGTCGGCAGATATGAAAAGTTAGTCGGCGAGACTGAAAGAAGCCAGGCTTCGTCGTCGGAACGAAACCAAGAGGAGCGAGCCGAGGAGACGGAGGAAGAACGAGCCGCACGCCTCGCGAAGCGTCGTAAGTACGAAGCGGCCAGACGAGTGGATTCAGATGAGGATAGCACCCGAAACGTGTTCAAGTCACTGGACGACAACCCCTTATCCTCCTGCCTCACCGACCATCGGGCCGTCTTTGTGGCAATTGAGAAACAACAAGATGAAGACTTTCAAAATGAATGCCTTGCACTTTAAAAATGTTTAGTCTTTAATGTAACCTTAACTTAACGAGAGGTAACAGCCAAACCTAAACACTAAGACGTACGAAGCTAAATGATAAAGAGGTAACCGTAGAGAGAACCAAGCTAAACAATAAGATTAACCGTGGCTCTCGCTACGCACACCCAGGCATAACTGAGTTAAGCCACAGCCAACTTTTTAGCCGACGTGTTTACGTATCCCGTCAGTGGCAACCTCCGTTTCGTATAGTTTTGGTCGTGCGTTAGAAAGTGCCGCAACAATTCCTTATCATTAACGATGTTATCAGTAATTATTTGTCATATTGGATCATTCATGATTTCATTCCGTATTTATCAGATACAGACCAACTCAATGAAGCGTAAAAGTCACTTTTGCTGCCAATCGTCATTTCAGGGCATTCCTCTCGCAACGGCTTGCCTACTAGCTTAGTCGACAAGCGCCATTTCGTCGTAGTTAGTAACGAAAGTTGCAGTTTGTTGCCAAGTGCGAGATAGATTGATGATGATAATGCTATTTTCGCAGGCAACTAGCGCCCTTTAGTAAAGACTTGCATCACGCGGGTATGAGCGTGATGCTTAGTAAAACTTTCTCAAAATTTTCCTATTCCAAAGTGGAGGTGCTAGCTTACACGGGTAAATACTATTGATTGGCCACAAATGTACAGGTAAGTTGAGCCTTATGACAGCGCTAGTATCCAGTTACGCAGCTCGATAGCACATAGACGCTAAATAATACAGCTAGCTGGCGAACGCCAGCCATAATATCACGGCTTCTGGAGTTTGCGAAGCAGTAACATTGATAGAATGTAATGTGAAATACATTTAAGTCCTTAAGCCAAGCTAGTTCTCTCGTTTTCGTTTTTCAGTCTGCACATCCCATTCCTCATATCACGAGGTGAGACGCTGGGGACAGTCACCTTCACAATAGGCATGGGTGAGTTCCCTTCCTTAATTTATTTCAGCCTAACAGCACAGCTTAACGACGGCATCAATGCTTCATTCAAGTATGCTGAATGCATATCGACCATGTAGAGTGGGCCAGTTCATCTCATGTAGCAGCTCTCTTTCTTTTTTTTTGAGTGCCGAACACATCTCTTAGCACACGCATTGACGTCATTGTCAAATGCACTTCGTCGTAATACTGTAAAGACTTAACGTTAAACCTTCAGGATGGCAGTGCATCCTATATATTTGAATAACTGAGTGGACCTTGTGGACAACACTGCGTAGCTCAGAAGTACAGCTCCAAGCGTTCTGAAAGAGAGGGCCTGTGTGCATGAGCTGCTGGTGATTTATGAAGACAGCGTGATGTGGAAAAAAACAATCCTGCATGAAATAAAGATTGCTCGCGAAGTTAAAATGTTATACCGCATATTCATTTTACATAAATGTATATTTATTAATATAGGAATTGCAAATTTCAATTATTGCTATTTCAGAGTGATTCGTGTTATCAGCTAGCTCTCCTCGCCCTTTCGAAGTAATGCAGGTTGCTCACCGTCGCAGAAATCCAAAAGGGATCCCGTAGTTTGCGCGGCTGCAGGGAGAATGCAATATGTATTGCGCCGGAACAACTCTAGGCTGGTGGTCTGAATTTACTACTACACTACTACACTTCATTGTTAGAACTTATTCGCTGACATTATAATTTTCAAGTAACTATTGAGCGTTCCTTAATTTTGTAACAGGAGATAGCACTTTGTCGGATAAGCGATGCCCGCCATGCTCTGTTATCTACTAAAAAAAGGTGGACTGCAAAATATGACTAGGGATCTTATTGTAATCTTTTTGCTCTAAAGGAAGAAAGTTCGCAAGGTAGGTAAATTGTTCGCGATCATTCCTCTCATCTAAATATCACAGCTACAAGGAAACAGTGAGAAACAATACAGATAAACTTCGTACACGACAATGCTTTAGGAGATTCCTATACAAGAGAAAATGTATTCATAATTTGTTTAGCACATTCATTTAAACCATTGCCTGGAATTTATCACCTACCTCATGCGGGAACAGGGGACATTGAAGCACTTTGTGAGGTGTGTGCTTCTAGCATAACTTTCGAAACTCTACATTTGGGTAACAAGTAATGCACTCTGCTCTGCCTCTGTGACACTAGAACCTAACGCGTAGAAAGTGGCATTTGACGCCCTCGACATTTTTGCCGAAGCCAAGACAAGGAACACAAAACTAGATATGCTGACAAGCTGATTTTTTATGGAAACACACCTCAGACTTTACACGCGAAGTGAAACTTGCAAATCAGAGTTCAAAATCACGTTGAATTCAAAATCTACTAGTTAAAACAAATTACCAAACATGGACGCATCCAAATTTTCGTGGCATAGACGGAACAGTATGTAGTATGCCAGCACCAACCCTACAAACTCATCTCGATCCTAACAGCAAATTATAACCACCCATACGAATTTCTCGACAACGGCTCACATGAATGCGCTGTCTGAACAACAGGCTCATGCCTTAAACTTCGCCTGTGAATTTGTACGTGTGTTATAAAGATCGCTATTTTGAAACAACTATTTGGTCGTCACGATGTGAGAGTGCCTTATTTAGAGGTTGTAACAAATGTTAGCCTGCTAAAATGAGCAGCACTGTTTTCTTTTTTCTGAAATTACTTTATCCACGCGAAAGTGACTCGACATGTGGATGGTGTGCAACGGGTACTCCCTGTTTTCCAAAGCAATTTCGAGCACTGTTTGTTATCACCCAAGAAGTATCACTTATGTAAGGTCTCCAACTATGCATGTGAAATATGTGTGGTCTTTTGTGAAAAGCTTGTCTTATAAGTTACCGTACGTGGACTTCTCTGATGAGGTTGTGATCAGCTTTTCTAAACACTCCTATTTGCTAACGTTGTCTGCCCATTGTGTTTCCAGCTTAAAAATGCTCAATAAAATTATTTCTTTCTATCAGGGATCTTATAATAAGTGAATTTAGAAAGAAATAGTCAATCTTCTCGTCTTGACATCCTTGTATCAACACAAAAATTGGGTTGTTATAACGCCTGTCTAGTGCTGAATTTTAATTTAGCAGGCTGACTGATTAAGCTATCTGGCCATAAATTCAGTATTAGGCAAACGATTAACATGCGAACAAGGCCCAAGTGCAATATTCCGTTACTTGATTGCCACTGGAACTGTTTCTCTGGGGAAGGTTGAAACAGCTTGTATAAATTTGGCACACATAATCTTCAATATTCAGGCTTATTTAGAGATCAGATCGCGTAGTCGTAGCGTTTACCTCCTTGCCTGCCTTTGCGCTGACCACTCAATCAGTTATCCTGGGGGAGTTGTATGAAATATATACCATATAAAACTTGCAGTGTGGACCGGAAGCGTGGATGCTTGGGCGAGTTTGTGCAAGTTCGTACATCTTAGCTGCACAGCGCAAAAAAAAAAAAAAAGAAAACGTGGGCTCGAGAATTGGGTTTGCCGTGACCTAGTGCAGCACTGTTTCCTTTAAAGACAAAAATTCCTTTGTTGCGCTATATTTTGTTCTATTTTTGAATAGTGTGCCATGTGCGGGATTCCATGAAAAAGAGATTTTAGCAGGAAAACGAGAAAGAGGTCAAAGCATTGATCTTTCTTGTGCTTTGGTCATTATGCACACAATATAAAGATGTCGAGCGCAGAATCTTTCGTAGTCTAGACTGGTCTGCAGGACCGTGGAAGATTACCAATGTTACAGATCATATCTTTTTTAAATGCAAGCAGAGATAGAAGGTAGTGACCTTTAAATTCGCTTTACATATCTGGGCGTAGATAGATTAATTTGAGAAAAACTAAACTGCAGGTCACAATTTATAATACTCGAATATGCATTTAGGAAAGTTTAAAGATTGTCATTTCAAAATCTTACCTATTCAACATTTCTTACTTTTGCCCAAGCAATGTGAGGTAGAGGAGCACGTAGTCCTCATTGTGTTTTACAGTTTCCTTCCGCATTGGGATGATTTATATGAAGTGCTCTGTGCTGTATACATATGTAATAACCGCTGTAAATAGTGTTTGTGGCTTTGCTCTTTGGGTTCTGCGTAGGGGTGAATTTTTAATCATAAATAACCTTTACACATCTGTAACAATTGTATCCTAACATCGTACCTTATTGTATTGAAGCATGTGGCGCTGTCGTTACAATCGAAAAGTGTCAAGATGTTTATGAATGCAATGTTTCCGTTCTTGTTCGTAAGAGCTTTTGTCATTGCCCGGTGGCCTTATCTAATTATATGTTCAGTATGAGAATAGGCAACTATTTGGTATTACAAACAGTTCCATACAAAACCATTTTGCAAATACAGGCCCTACCTTGAACCTGTTGTATTTTATTGTATGACGTTGAATGTCAACTGCTTTTCAATAGTATTGTTCGGTGGCCAGGGAGGCAAACAGGGAATCCACAGCTCCGTGGACGTCGGTTACACTGCATTCCTCGCGTGGGATCTGCGGAAAATCTGCGACGCATCTTTAGAGAAGCACTTACTGAAATGGTTAACACTGTAGTAGTATTTCTGACTCATTACTCTTGTTTCGTATAAATAGCATACGTATGGATAATAAATTTTTTTCCTTTCAGATCCTACACCACTGGAAGGGATTGTCTATTTTACGGATTTTGAAAATTGTGTCGTGGTGAGCGCCGAATACTATACAATAGACCGTAAGTACATTATAGGGCTGGGGAAATAGTACCAGTTTTCCTATGGGGATATATGCCCCAGCTGTTGCGTTTACAGCCCTTCGTGTGCGTAAGAAAAGCCTATCCGATTCCAATGCTGTAAAGATATGGGTCTCTTCTCTTTGCCGAAAATTGATGCTCAAGACCATCTCATAATCTCAACATTCCAACCAATTTGAACGCTCAGCAGCGAATGCTGCAGTCAGCTTGGTATCCAAATTGTATCGTGGTGACACTTGCAGAGACACTTAAAAAGTGAAAACAAGGTCACGTGACAATGTAATGCAATAAACAAAGCGGGATAGTAGGCTAAAAGTGGTGCATTACATAAATGAGGTTTCAAAAGAGCTTACGAAAGCGGGGACCGCACACAACGCAGGGGTTGTGTCATGAGCACCTACAGTAAATTTGCTCGGCTCAGCGCACACTAAGCTGGAGTAAAAACAGCGCAAGGATTTCCTGTGAAGCACCAAATCTTTTATTATGTGGGCAGGTGGGTGCGGGGGGGGGGGGGGGGGGGGGGCGCGGAGCGAGTTTATGTGGTTTATATATTTGCTGATGTCGGAAGTGCTATGTAGGGCCGAGCGGGAGAAACGTGAAACCGGGTCCAACAACGGTAAACGTCACTATAAAACGAGTGGTTTGAGCATCTTGCAGTCACTGCGAAACCTACAATTGCGTATCGTTGTCTGTAGTAATTAGGATGTTAGGAAGAATCAGGCAGTGAATTATTGCGAGTGAATTATTTGAAGCTTTAGTCAACAGCCAGATGACCATTATTGCGTTAGTGGCACATCTGATGACTTAAGGGGGTGCGATAATGAGTTTGACGAAAAGTTGATCCGACACGTTCTTCACCTTTCATAAAGATCCCGCTGAGTTTTGTTCGTTACCGCAGTAGCGTTTCTTGTAGAGGTTCGCCGGGGACTTCTGTGGCACGGATGAAAAGTACGTTATCTCCAGGGTTAGTGGAGATTCGGCCTTCCCTCTTCAGGCCGACCAGGTCGCGGTTTCTAAGCCGTTTGACCCCTTGTGGGGGAACGTTCGAAAAATCACCCTAACGGAGGCGAAACTTTCGTTGCCGCGAGGAAGGAGGCCATTTGCATATTGAGTGATTCTATTTGTTTAGGGGAGGAAGACGAAGTGTTTCTTCTGTGGAACGCATCTCGCCCGTCTCTGTGTTTTTCTGGACTTCTAACTGCAATTGTGGGGTCTACCGCCCCGCATATCGCGGTGATGGACGGACAAGCTCACGGGGCCCCGCCTAGTTCCGGTTCACCGACGGGCATCGCTTCGAGGAAGCGAGGCAACACGTCTAGTGAGAGCGAAGACACCGAGCTGTACTCCGCCTCAGGTGACGAGTCCTCGGAAGACAACTTTCAACCTGTCTTGCACCGCAAGGCCAAACGAAGGATCATGAACGCGTCTTCGGCGTCAAGTTCGACCACCGTGAAAAATGCGCCTCAACGATGGCCTCATTCCATCCTGTTCGTGCCGCAGAACACAACCGACAATCTGCGCGTGCTCAACAGGTAAGCACTTTCCTTGTATCTAGAAAATACCGTGCCGAATGAGATTAAAGATGTCAGGCTGAATACAAGGAAAAACATTATGGCGGTTGATGTGAAGAACTCGAGTGCGCTGAACACATTGCAGCATATAACGCAACTGGGCAACATCAACGTCCGATCCATCGTGCCCGCTGATGGTGCCACTGTAACAGGAGTCATTTATGACATCGACAACGAAATTTCCAATGCAGACCTGCCAATTCTCATAAAACCGGTAAGCGAAAACAACGTCATTGTGTACGTGGGCCGCCTCGGCAACACACGTTGTGTCAGAATAACATTCAAAGGCGACTGTCTTCCCTCGTACGTGAAGGTAGGCCACTTTCGCCACCCGGTTCGACCATATGTTCCGAGGCCTATGCAGTGTTTCAACTGCCAGAAGATGGGCCATGTGAAGGGCGTTTGCAGAAATTCCGCAATATGCCCTCGATGCGCAGAACCCTACCCAGAAGACAAGTGCAGCGCAACTACTTTGAAGTGCTCAAACTGTCAGGGTGCTCACAGTGCTTCTTCCAAAGACTGTCCACAGATTAAGAAAGATATTTCTATTCTTAGACAAATGGTGAGAGACAGCTCAACCCACAAAGAGGCCGCTGAAAAAGTCCGACGAAGACGACGCCACCGTCGAAGGTCCTCACGACGGACAACGTCAATTTTTAAAGATACGTCGACCGTTCATAGAACACAGCCAGCTGCTGCTCTGAGCGCGACAAACGCCGAGGTTGGAAGAGAGAAAACTGGGAGATCTCTCTATACAAATGAATGGCCACCTCTTACGCCTACACGACCTGTAGCAGAGCCACAGAAGAAGCCACCTCCAGTACAGCAAGGTGCTGCATCGGATGACTTGCAGAATACAGATAAGCAAGTGGTCGCTCTTCTGCGACCCCTAATGAGTGCCATTCGCGTGTTATTGAACAACATGCAGACACCGTCAGCCAGAAGTGCACTTCAAGTACTGGACGCTCGGAGTCCGGTGCTGGCAGCCCTTGAGTAGACCATGGCTCAACAGCTACTGCCTTTCAGGGATGAGGTCCGAAAAGCAACAATTTTTCAGTGGAATGCCCGGGGACTCAGATCGCGCATTGCTGATTTTCGTCGGTTCGTTTACGCCCATATGTTTCCGATCATTGTCATCTGCGAACCGAACTTATCCCGCACAATCAGGCTCTCTGGACATGAATCATTCATGTTATCTACTACTGGTGAAAACAGCAAGGTTATGGTGTTTATTCGTCGCAATCTCACTTACATTCTCCAGCCTGTGGCTCCTCATGACGACAATCAATATATATGTCTAACAGTGAAAAAGAAGAAACTTACCATCACCGTTGTGGGCGCTGACCTGTCTCCATCAAGTCGATTTGATCAAACAAGACTACGCGACATCCTATCATCAACTCCTGATCCGTGGGTCATCATTGGGGATTTCAACGCTCATCACACACTGTGGGGCAGTACGAAGATCAACGCGAAAGGCAGACATTTGGTATCCGTCGCTCATGACAATGAACTTTTGTTGTTAAATGACGGCAGTCCTACGTTCTTACGTGGCTCCACGTACAGCAGCTGTCTAGACTTGGCGTTTGTCTCACGAAGCCTCGTCAGACGTGCTGGGTGGTTTGCAGATATAGAAACACATGGGAGTGACCACATTCCCACATAGTAAAAATAAGCGGATTATCTCCTTCCAAGATACGCGATACCATCCAAAGAGTGGACTGGACCAAATTTCAGTCTCTCATGGAAGAGCACTGTCAAGACAACATTTCACATCGTTTGGAAGAGACTATCAAGAGCGCAGTAGAAGATACTATGTGCACTCTCACATGCTTTTCGAAGCTAACGGAATTTGATATAGAATTAGAACGACTTCGAGCAATTCGTCGACGTGCTGAACGAAGGTACCGCCGCACGCATGCAATGGATGATTTACGGACCGCCAGACGCATCCAAAAGAAGATGCAGCGCCGGTTAGCTAAGCTGGAATCACAACGCTGGGCTGCGTTTTGTGAGTCTCTAGACCCTCGCAAGCCTTTATCGCAATTGTGGAGGACGGTACGAGGTCTCCGGACACTGCCCGGGCAGCGGTTTCCATTCAAGGCCCTAGCCCTTTCACAACAGCGACCGGATATTAACGTGGCAGAAGAGTTCTGCGCCAGATTATCCGGCCAACTCGCTTCTCCCAACAATTTTCCGCCTTCGAGTAGCTCTCCACCACCGCGAGATCAACGCATGGATCTACCTTTTTCAATCCATGAACTTAAGGCAGCACTAGCTTTGTGTGGACGCACATCGGCTCCAGGACCTGATGGCATTTCTTACAGAGCCCCACGTCATCTGGGTGAGCGCGCAAGCATTGTTCTCCTAGAGCTCTACAATGAATCTTGGCGAGATGGCACGCTCCCGATAAGCTGGAAGACCAGTCGCCTGGTTCCACGACTGAAGCCTGACGAATCGCCTTTGGAGCTCTCAGCGTATCGCCCGATCGCTTTGGCTAGTTGTGTGGGCAAAGTAATGGAGAGAATGATCCTAGGACGCCTGGAGTGGTACCTAGAGTACCACAACATTTACCCAGAGGCTATGACGGGCTTTCGCCGTGGTCGATCATCGATAGATAACGTCGTCGACCTAGTCACCTACGTTCAGCACGAAAAATGCCGAAAGCGTCTTCAAAAAAATTAAATTATGGGGTTTTACGTGCCAAAACCAGTTCTGATTATGAGGCACGCCGTAGTGGGGGACTCCGGAAATTTGGACCACCTGGGGTTCTTTAACGTGCACCTAAATCTAAGTACACGGGTGTTTTCGCATTTCGCCCCCATCGAAATGCAGCCGCCGTGGCCGGGATTCGATCCCGCGACCTTGTGCTCAGCAGCCCAACACCATAGCCACTGAGCAACCACGGCGGGTAGCCGAAAGCGTCTTCGCGCTTCCTTGTTTCTCGACGTGAAAGGGGCATATGACAACATTACACATGAAGCCATACTTACTGCTCTCGAAGAGGTAGGTGTGGGCGGCCGGATGTTTCAATGGATACGCGACTACCTCTCCATGCGATCCTTTTTCGTGAACACTGAGGACGGCCACACCTCTCTACATTACAGCTACCGCGGCGTCCCCCAGGGCGGTGTCCTCAGC
This sequence comes from Dermacentor silvarum, assembly GCF_013339745.2. Lineage (NCBI taxonomy): Eukaryota > Metazoa > Arthropoda > Arachnida > Ixodida > Ixodidae > Dermacentor > Dermacentor silvarum. The sequence goes on from NC_051161.1 coordinate 118,799,532, forward strand.
CCTGTGCTGTTTAATCTGACTCTCCTTTCTCTCCTTGAGCACCTGCCAAGCACAGTTCAGCTATCAATGTATGCGGATGACATCTGCGTTTGGACGTCTGCAGTAACACGCCTACAACTGCGTGCGAGGATCCAGAAAGCCGCATCTCAGAGTGCTATTTACCTCCGGAATCGAGGTCTGGAAATATCGTCTGAGAAATGCGCACTTGTGGCATTTACACGGAAGCCCATGGCGAACTACAGCGTATTGATAAATGGCCAAAGAATACCCTACATTCGATCTTACAAGTTTCTAGGCGTTATAATTGACAGAGACATGTCATGGAGCCATCATGTTTCATACATGAAGAAGCGGTTAACAGGCATCTGTCACCTGTTTAAGTTCTTCACTGGAAAGACATGGGGAATGTCCACAAGTGCTATGCTGCAGCTATACAATGTGCTGTTTCTTGGCTTCCTGCGGTACACCTTGCCAGCCTTAACTAACGTCAACAAAATGAGTCTGCGCACCATACAAAGTGTTCAAGCACAAGCGCTCCGCATTTGCCTAGGCCTGCCTCGGAGTGCATCCACAGTGGCGACTATAGCAATTGCTGGAGACCACCTCGCCAAGACTCACATTGAGGTTGAAGCATTAAGGACACATATACGACATCTTGCCCGGACTCCCCACCACCACCTGGCATCTCTGCCAGCGGACAGACAACGTACCTCTTTCTGCCAAACAATAGCCACGCATGGTGAATCATTACCAACTTGCTTCACTCCTGCCGCAAGACCTTCGATTCCTCCGTGGTGCCTTACCCAGCCAAATATCAACCTGACAATACCTGGCATCCAGAAAAAAGCAGAGCTGTCATCACCAGCCCTTAAACAGCTCGCCTTACTCCTGTTGTACGAGAAGTACCAAGACTCTGCCCATATATACACCGACGGCTCCGTCCTGCCGAACAGCTCTACCGCGGCAGTGGTGATACCAACGATGGGCACAACTATTAAATTCAAGACGTCTCACGTCACAACATCTACGGCAGCAGAGCTCGCAGCACTTTGTGCCGCTCTGAAGTTCATTAGTGACCAAGTGACACAGAAATGGACAATTTTCTCCGACTCAAAGGCGGCTCTGCAGTCTCTACTATCACCTTTACGCCGCGGTCCACACGAGCAGCTGGTCTTTGAGATTGCCGAGGCAATACACAATCTGACTGAGATAGGGCAAGAAATAACTTTTCAGTGGCTTCCAAGTCACTGTGGAATTATCGGCAATGAACGGGCCGATCAAGCTGCCCGCACAGCTCATAAAGAAGATCACAAACGACCCATTCCACTTTCTAGGACTGACGCTGCACGGAAGCTCCGCGTGCTCGCTCGCCAACGCACAAGATCACAATGGCATGAATCGCACTTCATGCATGCTCGCTTATACTCTCTGGACCCAACCCTAAGCCTTAGTACCATCAAGGCTTCGCCGAGGAGACGCAACACTTTTGTGCAGATTATGGTTGGGCGTTGCGTTTACCAACGCCTATGCGTTCCGCATAGGAATGGTCGACAGCGCAGCCTGTGACCACTGCGGCAATGAAGAATCAATTGTACATATATTGTGCGACTGCCCGCAGTACAGTGCGCAAAGACATTCTCTTACCAACGCGTTCAACCAATTGGACGACCGGCCTCTGTCAGAAGAAAAAATTCTTCACCACAGACTGGACCGAACGTTACCGAAGAAGGCCGTGCAGGCGATTCTGCGCTTCTTGCGAGCCACCGGCCTATCTGACCGACTGTGATTCGAACGCTCTTCCGGTGCAACGAAACAATCTCACACCTTCTTTGTGAGTGCCCTCGTTTTAACCCGCAGAGAGCAGCTCTCTCAGCCACGATAGGTCAACTGGACAAACGCTTAATAACGCTAATCAACATCCTTGTAAACTGGCCTACACGAACAACAGCGCGAGCCACCTTGAAGGCACTGCTGCGTTATTTAAAAGACACCGAACTCAGTGACAAATTGTGACTCTACACTGTGTGACGTAGGATGGGACGTTGACACTTTTCAACACGAGAACGCCTTCGCAGGCTGCGTGAAAATGCCCACAGAAACAGTTGTGTTTTGTGTGTGTGTGTGTGTGTGTGTGTGTGTGTGTGTGTGTGTGTGTGTGTGTGTGTGTGTGTGTGTGTGTGTGTGTGTGTGTGTGTGTGTGTGTGTGTGTGTGTGTGTGTGTGTGTGTGTGTGTGTGTGTGTGTGTGATTTTTGTAGCGTTAGCTACACTGGCCTAGCCAAGCCCGTCTCGCGCGGCACTTCAAGAGCCGTGCTGCGCATGCGCAAGGATCACTGATGTCGCACGGCTTGCGCACCGGAGCCACCGGAGCCGGCACCTCTCGCGCACTCCGCCGCCGCCGCGCGCGACTCACCGCCGCCGGTCTGCGCATTCCAGAGGAGTGACGTCGTAGCCGTGGTAGACGCACTGGCGCCGGCGCGCGCTCGCTGTGCAGTCGCCGTCTGACACTGCGCTGGAGCCGCTGCGCTTCTGACTGGCGTTTGCCAGTGTGGTATAGCCATGGAGAAGGAGAGCGCAAATGCTGCTCAACAGCGCAGAAGAACGGAGAAGCTTGACTCATCGGATCCCGAAGTAGTTGCCTGGCAATTAGCGGTTGAGCGTAGGAGGAATGAACAGAAGAAGGCTATATACATGTGCCACATAATACGTATACCGCGTGTGTGTCATTGGAGCAGCAGTAAGCATGACAATCAAGCTAATCCTTGACAATCTAGACACCCAGGAAAGCTAAGAATAATCAGCTGAACCTTTGCTAACGCTACGTATATCCTGGCATAGCCGAGCTAAGCCACTGCAACTTTTTTTTCTTTCCTTTTTTTCCCCTTTTTTGTACTTATTTTTTCTCTCTCTCTCCTGTCGAATCCCTTTACCCCTCCCCTGGTACAGGGTAGCCAACCGGAGATAATGTCTGGTTAACCTCCCTGTCTTTCCTTTACCTTCTTTCTCTCTCTCTCTCACTATTTGTTTAGAATGATGAGACAGGTGAAAATGACCGCGTTAGATAAACACTGCAAAAACATGTAAGTACTGCACAGTTGCCTAATACTTGCCAACCAATAAATTCCCATTGAACTATATTGCCTCCCACAGCAATAAATAATGTTTGTGAGCGTTCACCCTGTGGACGTCGATGTACTGTCGGTAAGTCGGCAGATTCTGCTTCACGATATACACATTCGTAGACACTTTATTCAATGAAAATACAAAGTGGTATTCGTGTCCGCGGAAGCGTAAATCGCTTGTGCGTGGGACACGGCAGTCGCTGCCGGCAGGGACCAGCGTGGCATGGGCGGGCGGGTCATGGGCGGACTAGGAGCGAACATCAGGGTAGGCTTGGCACAGTCTGGTCCCGGACAACCAACAGAAGGCCCAGGGTTGGAATTCATCCAGGTCCAAGTGCAGCGAACCGTGGTGGGCTGAGGAATCCCCAGGCAGATGGAATAGGCAGGCAGGAGTTGGGTTTCGGGACAAGAACCATGAGAGCTCTTGCGGCCTGGAACACCTCGCTTCCGTGCTGTTCCACGAGCTTCTCTCAGAACTTCTTTTTTTCTTTTCCTGATTCTTCGCGTGATATTTTGCTATTGACCTAATTAGTTTTTACGTCATTTCCGGTCTTCTATTTCTTTTTCTTCTGCTCGCCAGATGCCAGCATCGTTGCCTCTTTGTTTTCTTTATCGTCATCGCGTAATTTCGTCGACGCACCTGCACATCAATGCATGATCATATTCACTTTACTATACACTGAAAAATACGCAAATTGTAGCGCAATGACAATACGTCACTCCACAGAAGTAAGCGAACTAGATCAGTCATTTTGATTTCTGTTAGTAGGATTTTGCTGCCTTCTAGTTGACCAAAAGAAATGATGGAAGTTATGCCAGCCAGGCATTTCTGAGGCGAGATTTTAAACCTTGCTTTTGGATGCTTAAGATCTCCTACTTCAGGGCATCTGGATGTTCTTTTCAGATAGTTGTGGCGACAGGAGCATCTTCTATGTAGAGCACTGCGTTTGGGAAGCCCTGAAGTAGCCGCCTCTTCAAGTGCGTGAACGCTGCTGATGAACGATAAAACCTGAGAAATGACGTCTTGTTGACGTTCTTCGTATTGCTTCAGCATAATAATATGAAACAGCGTTGTTGCGTGTCCAAAGTACAACCAATAGTCGTGGTCGCTTTTCTTCCCAATAAGCTGAAATGGCACTTGCCAATGCATAAGTAGCTTGTTTTAACTCGTTGGGAATAATATGAAAGCACGTTCACCAACTTTGAGCGGTCGTGTCTTGGTACTTTGGTCGCAATATTTATTTTGCGCGTTTGGCACTCGGGACATGTTTCCTTGCGCCAGCTTAAAAGTCTGTTTCAGACGTTCTCTCAGATCAAGCACATATCCGTGCGCGGTCTTGACATCTTTATTTAGGGGGTCCCCAGTCCACAGTTCCTTGAAAATATTTAGGGGTCCTCGGACATATCGGCCGTATATCAGCTCAAAAGCACAGAAGCCCATGCTGGCCTCTGCACTTATCCATGTGTAAATAAAAGTGATGTAGGAAAGTGGTCCCATGACTTCGGTTGCTCTAGGCAGAAGTTGCGCATCATCTACTTCAAAGTGCTATTGAACCGTCTCTATCAGACCTTTGCACATTAGGTGATAAGGCGTCGAACTTAAGTGCCTATTAATGAGTAAACCATTCATCTCCTTCTATAATTCTGACGTTAAGCATGAGGCGTGGTCGCAAAGAATTTTCCGTGGAAATCCTATCCGCAAAAACATTTTAAACAGCGGATCTGCTACTGTTTCTGGATTTATTGCGGGCAGAGCAACAGGATCAGGACACCATGTGGCGAGATCCGCGAAGGTGAGAATGTAGTGATTACTTTTTGTTGAAACAGGTGTGAGAGGTCCAATAATATCCACAGGCCACTCGTTCGATTGGCGCATCGATAAGAGGCATTCAGTCCAAGAGGTGCTTTGCGAACTTTGCCTTTAGAACATGTCCTCTGACAGCTGTGGCACGACTTTTCGTCGACGCACGACGCAGCTCCACGGACACCACGCACAACATGGCACCCCTTCACGGGAAGTGAATGGTGTTGTAGACTTTTGCTACGCCTTATATCACCTAAGCAGCATAGCTAGGACGTTATCATAGTGGTCTTCTTGAGCTTTGTTTTTGATATCAAGGAATGTATGCTTAACCTATCGTCATGCAAGGAGCCTTTAATGTCACTTTAATGAAATGAAATCACTATCTGCCACCGCTATGGCAAAACAGGGTGTAATACACCGCGCAATGACGTACGGAGATGGCCCCATGATTCCATTGCAAAAAAATGGTATCTTTTGAGCCATGACGCCAGCAGAGGGCACCCGATTGTCATTCCTTTTATTGGAGTTGCTTCAGACAGCATGGGGCAGCATATATGCTTCCATCGCTGGACCATCAACTCTGTGAATTGTAGAGTCTGTTTTACCACAACAGTGGTTTTTCTCGAGGTCTCCGAAGATGAAGCAAGCAAACTAGTCCACCATTCCTTGCAAAGTGTCAACACTGGACAGCGCGTATAACACGTGGATGTAATAGCCATATATACTAACGCTACAGATGCTCCGGTACTGGCTGATTGTTCTACGAACTTACGCAACAACATAACAAACGCTATTTAACCGCAACAATATATACACCATCATGCTCACATTATTTCATAAACAGCACTATTGATTTCATTGGCTCTTTCGCCATTTCGGTACTCAGCCTATCTCCGATTTGACCACTTGCTCACGCACCACCGAGTTGCGGGGCGTGTTCGTCACCGAACATAAACTAGCTCTTTGAGATGCACAGGTTGTCACACCATGCGAGACGTTCGCGGCGTCTGAAGATTTAGCTGCTGTGGTCGGCGATTAAGCTGTGTGCCGCTTTGGCCGCTGCTTGGGCTGACGGTTCCAGCCGCGTTTGTCGCCGAAGTTAGCTGCGCGTGTTTGTCGAGGTGGGTTGAAATGCACTCTTCTTAGATGGGTAACATACAACTAAATGCCATGTAGTTGTAAGCATATTCTTGACTGTTTTCATTGTTGATATGGCACACAGCGGCTATGATCAAATAGTCCTAAATAATTTTATACTACTACTTACAGTAGGTGTTGCACATGGGCAGGTCATGAACTGTTTCCTCACCTCTTCGATCCCAAAATACATTTATTTCTGATTGAGCGCCAGTTCAAATAAAGAGCAAGGTAAAGGCATATCTTCCACGAACATGGGTTTAATGACACATGTGCTGCTGCACAGTATTATTATTGACAGCAGAAGATAAGAAGGCGGATTTGCGGACAGAATTTACTGTCTTACACGTTGTAAAGTTGCTGAGTGCACTAAAATATTGTATTCTGACAATGCTATACAGTAAGCAATTATAAAACCCGGGAATTATATTAGGAGCAGGTAAGAATACGACAACCGTTGCAAAGATACCTACAATTTGCAGCTTAAATGTTACCCGATATCTACCATTCTTTCATACGAGCTACGCAACTCTTACTCGCGGATGGCTACGTCTGACCTCCGATCAACGCTGACATGCGTAACTGAGCTGTATCCGTGCTTTTCTGAATTGCCAAAATCCCAAAGTGACGTGTCACGCAGAGCCTCCGACTCGGCGTTTCCTGCCATCCGGCCAACGCTTTAACCACGTGCACATCGACATGGTTGGACCACTTCCTTCGTCACGTGCTTTCAGCTATCTGCTAGCGATCGAGGACAGTTTTACGCGTTGGTCTGAAGTCATGCCCATAACAAACATCACTGCCGAATCTGTTGCCCAAGCCTCCTTCTCCACCTGGGTGTCGCGCTTCGGTTGTCCGGGGAGTGTCACAACTGATCGCAGGCAGCAGTTTGAATCCACCACATTTACGTCTCTCGCTCATCTTCTCTGCACAACTCACTGCCGAACGACGGTTGGCCAACTTTTGCCAGCGGCATAGTCGACCGGCTGCGTCGCCAACTGAAGCCTGCCCTAGCGGCACGCCTTGAACACAAACACTGTGGCCACCAAAGATGCATGGTACTACTGGGTCTGCAAGCGGTCTAACACAATGAACTAGGCTACTCGGCCACCAACCTCGATTTAGGTGTTGCGTTGCGGTTTCGCAGATACTTCTTTTTTCTCTAAGGACGCACCATCCCAGCCTCAACACTACCTCCGGCACCTGCAGGACTTCGACGAGTTTCTACGCCCTGTCCGTCCTCACATATCAGACTACAACATCTTTGTTCATCCTGATCTCACGTCTTCCACTCATGCCTTTCTCCGGCTGGATGCTAAGGTGCCTTCGAGGCGTGCCCGCGCAAGGTCGTTTCGCGTTGTTTCACTAACTGCCAAGTCAAGTACGATTCTTTAGAATGGTCGCGAGGTGGTCGTCAGTCTGGAACGAGTAAAACCGGCCTACCTAGACGCGTCATCACAGCTTACATGTGGACATCAATGTCACGCTAGGCACCTCCCGATGTACCGTCGACTGCACATCGGCTAGCCGCCGTCTACATTTCTACGTCCCGTCCAGGCAGAGGGCGCTGTGGCGTGCTCTTCAGATTGGTTAAGAAGGCTTCCAAAATTTACAAGCATAAAACGATGACGATAGAGATGCGCGGTTCGTGGCTTGCGTACGAGCAAGACATGGCTGGCAGATAGGGTTCGTATAGCGAATGAGTAAGACGTCTAGACCTGCTATGCCATCCAGAAAAATGTACGCACATAATCACCGAACCACTTTTTTACAGCCCACTTCAGTCTAGCTTGAAGTTATGTACGTTAATAGTATTTCAGATGCCTGATTCAGCAGAATATGGCGGCCTCTTCTTTAAGTGTAAGGAACCTTTAGAGATGGAGATTAAAAGGAAAGCGAGAAAGACGTCGAAAAATTTAATAGGTTTGGTACTTCACATTATTGACTGGGAATATAAGCATCGAAAAGTGCTAAAGAAGAGACTACTCAAGCGTACAGCGTGAAATCAGCGTCTATAAGGGCTCCCAATTTGAGTGCTTATCAAAATGTAATTGAAGTCCACAAAACGGGTTATGTCGTCTTTATATTCGACATTTCTTATTCTCTTGAACTGTCTTGCTAGAGAGAAGAAAAGTTATTTAGGATGTAAGAAAATGCACTGGAGTTGGTCGTATATGCACAAAGAGAAAAAAATTATATTCAGGACTGATTGCCAAATCGTAACGTAAGTACACTGCTGCAACGAAACAAGAACCACTAAAAGCAAAGACGCAGGCATAACACAATATATTGTATTTGTAATGAAGAAGTAGAGCGCACGGACAAGGCTACTGAACATGCCTATTCGATGCCAGCAGTGCAGCCACTGAGCAAGCCGGATCACCAGTGCTTGGCCCGAGTGTCAGCCGCTGGGGCTTCCAGCTGCTCCTACTCTATGTCGCTTGACTGCCAGCTTACGCTTGACACTACCTGCGCAACGGTTGAATACACCCCTTTAAGTATTAGACAAAAGTATAATTGAAAGAAATAGCTGTATGGAAATACTTTTAACGAGGACATTATCCTCAGGCTGTAGAACGAACAGAAAAAGTAAGTAGAAGAAACGTCAAATAACAGCTACATGTACCGTTATAACCTAAATTTGACGGTATTGCTTTCAAGGACAGTTAATTCTGCTACAGGTTTTCATTTAAAAACATTCGGCTAGGCTATTTTTTATGAAAACGCGGCAGCGCCGTGAAGGCGGTATTGTTGGCAGGGATACAGAAAGCCTACAAAAACGTAAGAGCTATGCGCAGACAAAATAACATGTTTCCTAGTAGGAAATCAAAACATAATATCAGGCTAATCATACTATTTGCAATGCCACGGCTATTTTAGGGACACATTCTAAAGAATTTACGCCATCCCTGTCACTGTGATGTTCCAGACAAAATGAGTGAAATATTATATCGCGCCCCATGGAGCCGTATGCTGTCGGTGCGAGGAAAAGCGTGAGAGAGGGAACGGGTGACTTGAGAAGGATGGTGGCTTATGCTCGCTCAGTGTTCGGTCAGGGAGTGGCCGGGGATGAAAGGAGGAAGGTGGATGCATTAGTCCGGCCGCACGCCTCATCTCAGAAACAATTTGCGGCTGGGACTTCGTGTGTACTGTGTTCCCGTGCTCAGTGTTAGAAGTAATCTCATGTTTCGAAGAGGCATTGAGGCTAGAAGCAGCACGAAGCGCAATGTCACTGCAGTCGCCACTCTTCATCACGCCAGCGTTCTTACGGTGATTATCCGGGCTCGTCGAGTGAGATCTGTTCATATTTGCCTCAGTGTGCATAACAGCCTGCTTACTAACTTTGGTAGCGAGCGAATCTTTACTGCAATTTATACGGCCGATGAAACCACTAATCTTACTTTGTATAGCTGTCTAATAATTTGATGTCGCATATCCATGCTTCAACTTTTGGTCAGAACAGCCTCTTTTTTATTTATTTATTCAGCGATGACGATGGACCAGGTCTATCAATATATGCGTTGTGAAAATGTGCATATACACGTATGCGAGACAGCAAATGATGAGCGCTTTCTGTCGTTATGATTGTGTCCTCGCGTAAAAGAATACATAACCTAACGAGTGCGCAACAAGCGATCGAAGGAAACAGAATAGCTTGAGAGGCAGCATGATGGTAGTACGGATTGAATAAAAGGCTTGCTTGTCTAATGCTAGGAACTGTAGAATGTACACTTGAGCAGGCTATGTAATGCATAAAGCGGATTATAGGCTGCCTGTTAGAGCTGCAGTATTGTTGCCAAGAAACGCGAATCGTGGTTGAGCATTCGGTGGCGCACTGAGCAACTTGAAGAGGATAGCGTGGAGTGATGTGGCGTAAAATAGAGCGACTTCGAATACTATGGGGAAAAACGCATTTCTATTGGGGCGAAATGCAAAAACACCTAAGTACTTAGTGTATGTTAATGAACCACAGGTGGTGCAAATTATTCTGCAGTCCCCCACTACGGCGTGCCTCATAATCAAATCGTGGATTGAGGGACGCAAAACTCCATAATTTAATTCACTCTGGAAAGGTGATCGAACTAAACCGAGCATAAAGAGGCCCCCGGCAGTAACTATGCTGAACCGCAATTGTTAAAGGCCGTGAAGAGTCCGTCTTGTTATCAGCACATAAACGAATATAGGCTGCTCCCACAAAATACCATATTTGAGTGACTGCATTTACTAACTACAAACAATGCGTCTATATTTATTTCCTGCACAACTTTCTCTTCTTTTTGTCTTTAAAGAGTGCATACTCTGGACACGGAGAGAATTGAAGGACAATGTGCCGCAAGACTGCATCGACCACTTTGTGGACACATGCGGGGTGATCGTGCCTCAGCACAGCCGGGACTTGTGCCCCGATGGAGAGGGCGACTACTAGATTCAGCATTGGAGCCTCGTCATTAGACCATGTCTCAGAATTCCTGTGGAATGAAAAAGGAGCATTATGAAATAAGGGTAATTTTACGTTGCCATACCATATGACGAGAGGTTGCGCTCAAACTTATTTCCTGCTCTTCAGTCGCGCTAATAAAGGCATATGAAAGCACTCCAGAGAACGCAGCATGACCCTTCAGCTCACTTATTTGCCCTGTGCATCTACCACAAATTTTACTACTAATACCAGCTGCCATAACATTTGACCGCTTTTGTTGTTCTCAACTTCGGCCGACTCTTTGGCAAGGTCTTGATTAATCCTTCGTGGGCTGACCCGCTAGCCCCGCTAACATTTAGATATTACATAGAAAAAGCGCTATTACTTCGTATATTCTGGAGTGAGTTCAAAGGTTCTCTACATTCATGTAATAATTATCGAAAGCAAGAATTCATTTGGTTCGGAAACATTGCGCAGCAAAGCCCATTGAAAGCTGTGGTTAAGATTCCCTGACAAATACGAGGCACATTTGTTTGGGGGTAGGTTCCACTTACTGAAAAATTTTGTAAACATCAAGGCATAATTATTGTGAGTGCTTCCCGAATGACAGGGAAGCTCTGGGCTTCCAAATGACGCGGCGGCCGATAAAAACACAAAACACACACGGAGGCTCTGATACTTTCTATTTGCTGAAAAATTGTTTGGCAAGACGTACGCCTGTCCGGGAGCTTTGTACAATGCCCCTGTAAAACAAAGGAGTCTTCGGAGTAGAAGGGCGGGAAGGGGAAGTTTATTTCCCGAAGGACCGTAATAACGCGTCCATACTGTCTGTTCGAATCAGTCCAGAAGCGCCAGATCACGAGCGAGCCGCTCGCGCTGAGCGCGCTAGTAGCCATCGTCATCCGCTTCTTGTAATATTTAACAGCCCCTTCAGCATTTTGTGGTGCTTCACGGCGATGCACCAACGTAACTCATTGGATATAATTTTTACAAAATTATATTACAGACCACCGGCGAGTATCAAAACATCTCACTAACACCGCCGAGAGAATAATCCCTTCTAGCAACATATGCGTTTACGATACTTCGTCCTTATAATTCGTGCTGTGGTAAAGCAGTATTTTGGTCAAGGATGAGCGGTGAAGTCACACGACAGGAGCAAATCATTTTGCAACCTTCCTGCAGAGCACAGTTTGACTTCAAGAAGAGGTGCGAAATTTAAACAGTAAATAGATTTATTACAGCTGGCGTTGGAAAGGTAATGCTGAGTGAATGTCATTAAGTCTGTTTGCTCAACCAGATTGTGAGAAGCACCAGGGAGGAATAGATAGCTATTATGCGTGTGCACGTCTTCAGCGTTTGTGAGCATGGTTTTGTGCGCGTGCGTATGTCGAGGCACGTGGAGTTTGCAAGCGCTAGTGCGTAGTGGCGACTGTGACCCTGCGCGCACGTGTGTGTGTATGCGTCTATTAGCATGTGCGTGTGCATGCGCCTGCGCGTGCATTTTAGTGTACGTGTGCATGAGTGCTTGCATTTTTGTGCGTGCGTGCATGGGCGCCTGTGTGTGTATGTGCGCGAACGCGTGTTCGTGTTTGAGAATGCATCTGTGTGAATACACGTGGGCGCATGCGTACTGTGCGTGTGTGTGCGTGTGTGTGTGTGTGTGTGTGTGTGTGTGTGTGCGTTTGTGAGTGCGCATGCGTACTGGGTGTGGTTGTGCGTGTGCATGTATATGCGTATGCGGTTTGTGTGTGCGCATGCTTACTGTGTGTGGGTGTGCGTGCGTGCGTTCGTACATGCGTGTGTGTGATCATCTCATTGTTTCTACATACTTTCGGAGACAAATGTGATATGCAGTTTAGTTAAACCCATGAATAAATATAAGATATAAGAATGCATGACAATGTATTTCCACCATTATCTCTTTCTGAAAGCGAAACTGACGCGAAAAAGAAAACGCCTGTGGCGTCAATAGCGCGCCTTGAATTTGTTGCAATATCACCATCACCACCGGGACGGCCTCTCGGTGAGCTGTCTAGTGGGTCACCTTCGTTATTTTTCTTTGGTGGCAGTGGAAAGTCTGATGCCGGTAACGCGGTATATCTGCACAATAATTGCGTCGTATCGCTTCTGTGGCCTAGCAACATTGCGGCGGCACACGTTCGCTGCTATATGTAAATAAAGATTAAGCAGAAAAATTATGCACACCTTAACCACCTTATCGGACATGATATGACCCTTACCAACCCTTACCGGTCCTCATCAATCTTATCGGACCTGAGCCGACCCTCTCAAACCCTTATCATTCCTTATGAACATTATCGGAATTGTTCCCACCATTATAAGTCTTCATCGCTCTTTAGCACTTTATCCTTCTGCGTTCAGCCATTATTAACCGCGATCAGATCCACATGAGCATTGAACACTCCTCATCATCCTTATATACTCATTGACTGCTTATCTGTCTGTGTTGTACGGCAACACAGATAACGCGGCACAACACATTAATATGGTTCAAATATATTCGCCTTCTGCAAGCGTTGCTGATTAGCTTAGTGTTTGAAGTTTTCGCTTACAGATTCTGCTTTCAGATTCCCGAAAGTAACTCCTTATTGGCCTCACATCGAGATCTGCATGGCGATCGGTCATTCTTGACAACCAAATACCATGTAGGCCCAGGAGTGTTATCATGTCGAATAGAATGCCTTTGTCGCTATATACGGACTGGTACAAATTTAATGCCGTAGCTATCTATGGTTAGCCATTTTTTAAAGTTCTTTAAAAATATTCCAAAAGAAGTAATCTCCAGGACAGTCTAGAAAAACGTGGTTAGTTGTCTCAGCTTTTCTACAAAGAAAACAGTTAGTAAGGCACGAACTTTCCTTTTTCGTTCCTGTATGTCTTTACTCCTAGCGCATTATTATGCAGTTTGAAGAAGAAACTTTTGACATATTTCCTATCAACCCGACTGGCTTCCTAGGTTAGAAGGCGTGCCACAGTTTTGATTGTTTCCCTCCACAGCCTCTCATGAGCTAGCATGATTGTACAATGTGTTTCTGTGTGAATGGAATAAATGCAATACAGAAAGAAAAAAGGGTGATTAGCTGAGTCGGTAAGGCACTAGGATTCTGAGTGTGGTATCGTTGATAAGAATCTCTTCACTGTCGGCGTTTTCCTTGAAATTTTTCCTTTCGAGTGAATTGCTTTTTATGGGGCCATCATGTTACGCGCTCCGGACGGACCAACGGACAGATTTCCTTAGTGAGTTGCCTATGAACGCTTACCCATTAAAACATTATTAACGCGTTAGGTGCCCCGTGTCGCAGAAAATCGGGTGTCGGCACCGGCGTGCGGCGTCGGCATCCAGTGAGCGAAAATTACCGTATATATTTAGGTATACGTATGTGACATGCGATGATGAACAGGTACAGATGCTCCTTCTATAAATAGCGATGAAGTTAGAAGGGCCTTGAAATGCATTAACAAGGGAAGAGCTGCTGGAGAAGATGGAATAACAGTCGGTTTGATCAAACATGGAGGAGATATCATGCTTGAAACGCTTGCGGCCCTTTATGCGCATTGTCTCACAACTTCATGTGTACCAGAAAGCTGGAAGAACGCCAACATTAAACTTATCGATAAGAAGGAACACGTTAAAGAAATGAAGAATTATAGACCCATTAGCATGCTTTCAGTATTGTATAAAATATTTACCAAGATAATTTCCAATAGAATCAGGACAGCACTTGACTTCAGCCAACCAAGAGAACAGGCTGGCTTCAGGAAGGGATATTCTACGATGGATCATATCCATGTCATAAATCAGGTAATAGAAAAATCTGCGGAGTACAATCAACCTCTCTATATGGCTTTCATAGATTATGAAAAAGCATTTGATTCAGTAGAGATACCAGCAGTCATGAGGCATTGCGTAATCAAGGAGTACAGGAGGCATACGTGAATATCTTGCAAATATCTACAAGAATTGCCCAGCAACCTTGGTTCTCCAGAAGAAAATAAGAAAGATACCTATCAAGAAAAGTGTCAGGCAAGGAGACACAATCTCTCCAATGCTGCATGCTTAAAAGAAGTATTCAAGCTCTTAGACTGGGAAGGCTTAGGCGTGCGGATCAACGGCGAATTTTTCAGCCACCTTCGATTCGCAGATGACATTGTCCTATTCAGCAACAATTGGGACGAATAACAGCAAATGATTGAGGACCTTAACCGCAAATTGTAAGAGTGGGGTTGAAGATTAATACGCAGAGAGAGAGACAAAACTATTTTGATGAGGCACAGAGAAGCGTCGATCTCCGTGGTGAGTGGAGCCTTCAGTCCAGGGCCCCAGCGGGGGTGGCAGCACTTTCGGCTGTGGCGATAAGCTTTCGCTGATCCTCCAGTGCCGAGCTGGTCAGCACCATCTCCCACTGCTCGTGCATTGCGTTTAGATTTGGGGAGTTATTGGGGAGCATTGCCTCACAACTTCATGTGTACCAGAAAGCTGGAAGAACGCCAACATTAAACTCATCGATAAGAAGGAAGGCGTTAAAGAAATGAAGAATTATAGACCCATTAGCATGCTTTCAGTATTGTATAAAATATTTACCAACATTCGATAGGAGATCGCAGGAAGAGGCCTTCGTCCTGCAGTGGACATAAATATAGGCTGATGATGATGATGATGTGACATGATGATGATATGCGTGTTATATTGCGATACCATTCTATCACTAAAGTGGGTCATACCTTGTCTTACATTCCTGACGAAGTTATCGCTCGGCATTTTCCGAATGACAGCCCACAAAACAAATGTCATGAAATAATACACCGACAGCGCATGCCTTCCCAGTCTAAGAGCTTGAATACTTCTTTTAAGCATGCAGCATTGAAGAGATTGTGTCTCCTTGCCTGACACCTTTTCTTGATAGGTATAATATGCAGAAGACAAACATAATGACCAATAGCCTGGCAAGGGGACAAGAATTTCGGATCGCCTGTCCGCCTCTAGAGTCTGTAAAGGAGTACGTTTATTTCGGTCAATTACTCACAGGGAAACCCTAACCTTGAGAAGGAAATTTACAGAAGAATAAAATTAGGTCGGAGTGCGTATGGTAGGCATTACCAAATCCTGACTGGGAGCCTACCAATGTCGTTGGCCAGAAAAGTGTACAATCATTGCATTACATATTACATATAGAGCAGTAACTTGGAGGTTAACAGAGAATCTCGAGAACAAGTTAAGAACCGCACAAAGAGCGATGGATCGAAAAATGCTAGGCCTAACGTTAAGAGACAGGAAGAGAGTGGTGTGGATCAGAGAGCAAACGGGGATAGCCAATATTCTAGTTGACATTAAGATGGAAAAATGGCCTGGGCTGATCATGTAATGCGTAGGATGGATGACCGGTGAACCAGTAGAGTTACAGAATGGATACCAAGAGAAGGGAAGCGCAGTCGAGGATGCTAGAAAACTAGGTGGGGTGATAAGGTTAGGAAATTTGCAGGCACAAATTGTACTCAGCTAGCGCAAGACAGGGGTAATTGGAGATCGCAGGAAGAGGCCTTCGCCCTGCAGTAGACATAAATGTAGGCTGATGATGATGATGATGTGACATGATGATGATATGCGTGTTATGTTGCGATACCATTCTATCACTAAAGTGGGTCATACCTTGTCTTACATTCCTGACGAAGTTATCGCTCGGAATTTTCAGAATGACAGCCTACAAAACAAATGTCATGAAATAATACACCGACAGCGCATGCTTTTACGTTAAATCTTTTTCAGACTGAAATATTAAAACTGTGAAACACTAACAGACATTTGAAAATGATTTCAATATTTGGCGCAGCTTTCCGCGACCGCCTGGATCGGCCCATACAAGAGGCCGTCTTCCTTCCAGAAAGCTCGCCTTCGTGCATAGCCTTTGCCGCCAGCGTTTCCCGGTAAAATTACGGTTACATAAGCCGAAGTTGCCAGGAAGCGTGAAAAGCAGTCAGGGATCTTTCAATGTTATCGTGTTCCACTCTTGAAGGCGAAGCTTGAGCGTCCTCCACGTTTTTTCACTGAAGGTGTATATGGCTAGGTCAAATCCGTCATCCGCGAGCAAAAGCCACTCTCCTCCACAAGAGAGACAGCGTTTCCGTCGAATCGAAGCGCGCTTTCGCTGCCACCTGTGTCCTTAAAACGACATCTGTTCGACCGTATGACGTTGCGCGCATGCGCTCGTGGGCTATAAGGGGAGAGAGAGGTGAAGTTGCGGCCAGTGTTGCCAGATGGGGCTATTTGTCGCCAAATTGGGCTACTTAAATTTTCATTTGGCTGTGTTTTAGATGGGTCGGCTATGTGGCTATTTTTGGGCTATAATGTTATGTAGATCAGAACTCGTAAAAAAACTGTTTCAAGACTCGCGGTACGTTTGATTAGCTGTTGGTGCAGCTTTTTCTGTTTGTTTCCACATCTGGGTCCATGGCGAGGCACGTAGCGATGGCTTTTGTACTTTTGTGCTAGGATCGCATTTCTACGTCCGCTCGTTACAAAGAGAAGAGCACCATACGATCATCATCATCATCAGTATCATCTAATTATGTGACATTTCTTTATGTACTGTTTGTTTTTATATTTGATGTTTATATATGTGATAATTGATGGTGTTTACAATTCTTAACGTTGAAAATATGATATGAGGGACACTGTATTGTAGAGCTTCAGATAATTATTACCTTAGCCACTGGGACACTATGGGGAATGATTTGTATGTGATATTTTTTGTTCGTGTGTTTTACCTATTTAGTCAACCACTTTGCTTGGGCGTAGGCTTGATAATTCCATTTGTGATATTTTTTATTACTTTTTCTGCTGTGCGATAGAGTAGTCAAACACATGGTGTGGGCGTGTATTTGATGCTCTCAAATATCACTTTAGCTTTCAAATAAGAAACGCTACTTGTTTCTTTCCATGACTCACTTTATTGCTATTTTATGCTAGCAGAAATGATGGCTAATATTTCAGCTACAAGCTACCGAGGCCCGACTGCATGGTTGGCTACTTTTGGGCTATAATATCCGTCTGTTTTGGCTATGTCACTCTGCGACATCAGGCAACACTGGTTGCGGCCTCACTTTCTCTCCACCGGCGCCATGGTACGGCCGTGAGTGGTTCGTACGCCCGAAGAACAACGAATTTACGAGGAACGACGCCGAGAGAAGCGGCGGGAATGTGACCGTCGTCTTCTTTCACAGCTGGCTCACTCCGTTGCCGCTCATCATTCCAGCGTAGAATTTCTTTTCTCTTCCGCTGTCGTAATGGGGAGGCCGCGTATACGGGGGTTTGAGCCATCCATTGTCTTACGTGACGGACATATTTAGTAACAGAGGTGATACGCGAATGTGTGTGTGTGTACCTATCGTCACGACGACCACCAATCAGGACAATAAATATGTTCGTACCTTTGTTCAATATACTGTGTCACCTCTGTGTCGTGAGCTAAAAAGCTTCGCTGGTCATCCAACTTCACAGAATGGAATGGCTCATGATTTTTTTTTTATTTGTCTTGTCTTGGTTGCCTTCAAAAAATCAATGTGTACGAAAAACTGAAGTGAGCTGGCCGTAAGGAACCTGCTAATGCAACCATTCAATTGATGACCATGACAACATCACAAAAGGGCGGGCGGGATGAGGTCGGTGGTCTAACCGTTCCTTTTTCGCGTCAGTTATGCTTCCAGAAAGCGCTTAAATGCAAAACACTTGTTCGCGTAGCTGTTACAGGAGCTTATTCAATAAAAAGTTTCTTCGCTTTGCTAGATAATGTCGAGACCGGGCCCCAAGCCCGGTCTCGACATTATCTTCACGGGGGTATGAGCCATCTTCAGCCATCACGCCTTAGCCTCCTAAGATCAATTATGAGAATGTCAGTTAACCTAGTTTCGGTAATTATGCACATGGCTACCCAACTTACTTCATACCTAGAAGTTGCCAGTCTGGACATTTGAACGATAACGATATTGTCGCCAAGGTTTATGTTGATATATATATATATATATATATATATATATATATTAATTTCGTGAAATATAGGCTGATGATGATGGTGAGTTAGAAAAATCTCCGCAATATTGATAGTGCTGTATGCTTCTCAAAAACAGGTGCGAACTCTTGGTCAGGTTATCATGACGCAAATCAAGTTCATAAACTTAAACGCATCTACCCCACCGTGCACTTCTGCCTTTAGAATGATATGTCCTACATTAGACAAGAAACACCTGGGCGCTACGGTACGGTACGTGCAAAGGAGGTACTCAAGTGAACTGTTTAAAGTGAACTGTGTTTTAAATGTCCTAAGGATGTTTTCGTTCAATTTTCCTTTCCTGCCATCAGTTGGAAGCTGATTGATAAGCCCTTCAATTTTTAGATTTCCTGTTGATGCCCAAGCTGATTTCTTTTCAACGTCTTAGATGAAAAAGGCAGTTGCGAATTATAAATTATTTTGTTAAAGGAGTAAACGGACGCTCCTAGTCCTAATTAGTTTCGCAATATTCAATCAATGAAAATTTGGCACACTTATACTATCACGTTGAAAGGACGGCGAAGTACGAACCTGCGAGTCGCGAATCTTGCGAATAATTGGGCGAGCTTGTGCGCTGGAAAATAATTAACGCTCAAAGAACAACGACAGCTGCGCGCGAAGCCTTTCGTCGTCTAAATCTCATCCACGTATCAAGGAATCGATTAATCAGACTTCATTCTTCGTTGATTGCCGCGCACTCGTTGGCACTCGCGTGTGATCGAGAGCGTATGCCAGCATTCGATTCACGCACGCAATCTGATTAGACATTGCTCTTTCGCTATTGCGCAAGTGACAACTTTCTGGAAACTTAAAATTCATTCAGGTGGCTCTTTAGCAAAGCGAAAGCTCTGTAACAGTGGTTAGACGCTTGAGAGAGGTCAACGAAAAAAAAAATAAAGATATGGCACAGTCTCCTTAAGTATTAGCTGAAACATGGCACGCGTGGTAAAAAGGGCCCTAAAGACTGCAGTGCCACGACGGCAAGTGCGTGGATCTTTGAAAGTCTCGGCCATTCGCGGCAGCCACTGATATGGCACGCTTTGCCTGGCAAGAGCGTGCGGTTGTGTGCCGTGCCAAGATGTGCTGCGGTGTGCTTTGATTCAAGTTTCTTCCAGAGTTCTATAGGGGGCGTTCCCGTCTGACACGCAGGTTAGGCTTCTGCGATTTAATTACCAGCGGGACGAAGGGTGGCATATTCTGTTGCCGCAGAAGTGGTTAGGTTGGACGCCTTGAACTTCACTGTGACTTGTAAGGTGGGGATGGTAACAGCGCCTGTGGAGCTGCTGGCTGAGACAGATTCATCGGTGTAAATGAGCGTTCTATATTCAAATGCCTCGTTCAGTAATGGAAATGTCAACTGTCCTAGAGCCACTGTAGAATGACGGGTCTTCTTTGTAATTTCTAGAATAGTGAGGTGTACTTGTGGATTTCATAGGCACCACAGGGGTAACAGTGGTTTTGCTGCAGGTGTGACGCCCAACGGAGGCAGCCTCGATGTGTCGCAACAAATTTGGAAAATGTGACTTGAGGTCTTTTCGCCAGCAAAGCAGCAATTTAGTGACTAGGTACGCGACACGAATGCTGAATGTATGCTTTAGGGTGGACAACTGTATGGATACATGAATCAAGTAATCTCTAGCAATCATGATGGTTGCATGAGTGGAGGTGCATCGTGGTAGTCCAAGAGATGTTCGTAGAGTCTGGTCTTGCAAACTTTCGAGGATGCGAATATTTGCTTTGCGTATGTTCGCCAAGACCGGCAAGCTGTACCGTAAAATTCCCAGAAAAAGTGTTCTGAGCAACTAAAGCATGGACCGTACCGACGTGCCACCAGGTGTTTCCGCGCAGGAACGTCATTATTTGTACAATCTAAATTAGTCTCTGATTCAGGTTGATGGAGTGAGGCATCCATGAACGGTCCCTTTCAATAATCACACTTAAGAAGTGAGGAAACTTCGGTTATGTGATAGCCGGCCATTGAGTGAAACAAGGCATGATGTCATGGCTTTGCGCGTAAGCGCGATTAACACGCATATTTTGATGGGCACCCTAAGGCCTCGTTTGTAGAGATACCAAAAAGTTAGGGTGGCTGTTCGCTGAGTTTTTACGCTCACTGGAAGATTAGTTACCTCAGAAGACCAAAGACAAATATCGTCCGCGTACATTAATAGGTGAATTGTCTTTTGCAATATTACAGCAAGGTCAACCATAGTTAGGCTAAAGAAAATATGGCTCAATATCCCGCTCTATGAAACGCCACCGTCTGTATATTACCGTATGTAAGGTAGAAGAAGAGGAAAGGTTGATAGAGAAGAGCAGGGAGAAGTGACACTAAACAAGGATGGCTACCTTATCATGCTGATTATCTCAGTTTTATTACAAATTTGGCGCCGTCGAGGACAAGATAGGAACCTGTGTTGTTCACCCTATCCGCTTTGTTTTGCCATGGACCATGTGCTTGGACGTCACAGACATCTACGCGGATGGTGACAGGCGTGCGAGCGTGGCAAGCTTTTAGGGGCGAAGCTCCTTAAGGCGGCACCCGTTCGTCCCTCGTCGTAGTAGTAGTGTGTAAGCAGTCTGAGAAAAATGAGAAAAAAAAATTCCAAGTTGTGTCCGTAGCGCGGATCGAACCGGAC